>NW_021862660.1:0-142273 GCF_006229205.1 Suricata suricatta | reverse complement strand
CATATCTTAAAAATATATGAGTTAAAAAGATGACAGATATGAAAGCAGAAATGAACAAGCCAATAATCATAATTGGATGTCTTGGCACACTTCTGTTAGCAATTGATAGGAAAAGCAACCGAAAATTCAGTAAGAATGTAGAAAACTTGAGGGGCGCCTTGGTGGCTCAGTCATTTAAGCGCCGACTTCAGCTCAGGTCATGATATCGGGGTTCGTGGGTTCTAGCCCTGCACCAGGCTCTGTGCTGACAGCTCAGAGCCTGGAGCCTGCTTCTGATTCTGTGTCTCCCTCTCTCTCTGACCCTCCCCCGCTCCCACTCTAAAAAAATAATATAGAAAATTTGAACAATATTAATCAGACACTTGACCTAATTGACATTTTAGAGCATTACAACCCAAACTGTAATAATACACATTCTACTGAAATGCATGTGGAATATTTACAACATAGGCCATAGAAGCCCATAAGAGAAATCTGAAAAAATATATAAACAGATTGAAATAATAGAGAAAATTTCCTTCCCACTGTATTTCTTGAATTAAATTAGAAATCCATAAACATCATATAAAAATCTATAAATCTTGGGAAGTTAGAAAAAATACCTAAAACAATCTATGCCTCAAAGTAGGATAAGACACCTTAGGAGATAAGAAGCTTAAAGTAGTTAAGAATTTATTTTAAATTTAATAAAATTGAAAATGGTTTTTTTTTAAGTATTAAGAAAGTGGTAAGGTAAGCTTCAGACTGGCCAAAGATATTTGCAATTCAAATATATGAAAAAGGAAAATATATATATATATATATGAAAAAGGACCTGTATCTAGAAAATAGGAAAAAAAACCCTTAAAATTCAGTTGGAAGATAAACATTCCCCTTTGTAACTGTGCAAAAGACTTGCATGGACACTGCATGAAAGGAGATACATGAATAGTTTCTAGGAAATATGGAAATACTATTACATATCAAGAAAGTGTAAGATAAAGCCATAATAATATGCAACTAAATACTGACCAGAATTTCTAAAATTATCAAGTATTGCTGAGGATGTGGAGAAACTGGAAATCTCATAGAACACTGGTGGTAGAATGTGAAATTATGGGACTTCTTTGGAAAACTTTATGTTAATTTCCATAAACTTAAATTTATTGCATGACTCAGGTGTTCTAATCTCTCATTACCCAAGAGTTATGAATATATTTCCACATATGTATTTGTTACATGTTTATGACAGGTTTATTCTTAATAACCCTGACCTGTAAACAACCCAAATGTCCACCAACCAGTGAATGGTTAAGAAAAAAATCCTAGAGAGTTAGTACAATGAAATGCAACTTGGAAATAAAAATAAATGGATTCCTAATGCACTCAACAACAGGGATGGCTCAAAAAATATAATTGTAACCAAAAGGGAAACAGACACAAATGAGTATATTAGGTCAAGTTACATTTATTTAAAATCAAAAGTCAAGTACAGGAAAAACAAAGCTGTTGTGTCGGGAGTCCATCCATGATTGTCAATCTGAGATTTAATCCTATAAAAGAAAAACCAAGGTTCTTTTTGGAGTAATGGAAATATTTGATATCTTGAATAGTTTGTGGATATACTTTTTGTACAGTTATTAGAACACATGTATCAGAATAATTACAATGGACACATCTTATTTTATGGAAATTATACCTCAGTATGATTGGTTTTTATGTGTAAAATCTACAAAAATACTTAAGAGGAAACCACACTAAATAAACACTAAATAAATGGGATCAGATTACTATGCTTTCAAGACATTTAGTCACCCTAATGTATTAAAAACAAATTCTAAACATTCTTAAGAAAGCCTTGAAAGGATTGACACTGTATATTTCTAATCTCTCTTGAACCACGTGTCTTATTTTCAGTGTATCCCAGAAATACTAGCTCCTTTATTTTTCCAGACTTTTAGGTTCTTTACATACTATTGCAGGTAAATACTGTGCTCCCTTTGCTAATAAGTTCTTGCTTCTTCACACTTGTTACACATTAGCCTCTCCTTTCCAGACCCCCAAGCAACTGTATCTCATTCGTTTACTCAACAGTGGTTACTGAGTATCTAATATGTCTCTAGGTTGTCTGGACTCTGGAATATGACAATCAGAAGATATAGTCCCTGCCCTTTCAGATTTTCTTGCTCTTATGGGGTAAAAAAAATAAATAAATAAACAAACATGCCACAGTCAGCTGTTGCTATGTATTATTATTAAAAACATATTAAGGGAGATCTTTCATATTGAAAGAGGATTGATATTTTACATAGATAATGTAGAGGTAACATTGGAACAGAGGCCTGAAGATTTGAGAGGACAATATACTTCTATATCTTTTTGTTTTGTTTTGCGAGTGTGCTTACTTATAGTTAGTGCATTGTATTGTGCATGGGTTTGTCTGTTTCTTCAAAGGCATTAAATTCTCCTTGTCAACCATCATTTAGAAACTTAAAAAGAAGTGAATGCCTATGAGAGGCATTATTTAAATATTTATTGAATATATGCTTCTACCTAAGGATAAGTACATTTTAGAACATATTTGCCTAATACTATGTAATTCACAAAGATTTGGTTTGAATAAGAGCAAATCAGATTATTAATCCATTTCATTCAACAGAACATACAAAACAGACTGAAAAGTAATTTTGCAATAGGGATAGGGAAGTAAGTAGTGTTCTTCAAACATGTTAAGTTCAAGATCTATGAGGCATTCAGAAGATGGTACAAAAATAACATTTTAGTTGCAGCATTTTATCTGTATTTTTGTTTCTTTTAATGCACTTATCTTTTTCACTTACTTAAAAATGTTTTTGTGTGTCTTTACTGCTCCCTACTAACAATCTGAAGGCTACAAAGTTATAGACTAAGTTTTCCATTTTTGATAATGTATTATTTATAATTCATAAAAGAGCATCTTCTAAGCGACAGGGGTAAACAAGTTGAGTTTTAACAAATGCACAAATGGTATAAGATTACCACCTTGATTAAAATCCATTATATAAATGAGGATGATGTGATTGTATTTTATGCAGAGTCCACAAACATTAAAAAACATATTTCAGTGGGTATTTCAATTATCACACTCAAACACAGGAAGCGGAATGACATTTTAGAATGAGCATAGATTTTGAAGATCATTGGAAAATAATATCAAACATTTTCTAGGGAGTTCCTAAACATTAGATATTTGTCTAAGTAATTAATAGAGATAATCTCTATTGAATCTTACAACTATGTTATGTAAACACTACCTACATTTTGCAGATAAGGAAACTAGGCACAAAAAGTTTAGAAAACTTGTTCGTCACATCACTAGGAAGTAGTTGAAACAAATTTTGAAACCAAAGTTGCAGGATTCCAGAACTCACACTTTTCGTCCCTGTGTTTGGATTTTTTCCCCTTCCTACAACTACTTATATACTAGATGACAAGTTATATTATCTAAACTCTACAAGCATATGCAGTGTTTTGGGAAATTAAATGAAAGTATATGTTTAATGCACCGCTCATAATGCCTGGTTTATTAGCGCCACTCAATTCTTAATCCCCTCTCTTTCTTAAACTCAAGAATGAGAACTCCTGTTATTTCACATTCTGTTTCTGTCGGGATCAAGTTTCCTGTGGGCTGTCAGAGCTGCTAAATCAGTTATCTCTTCACACATGCCACTTAGAAGAAGCAGGAACACTGTCTTCCTGCAGCTCTTGGGCCCTTTAAATACAGAGTAATAACCTCTCCCTGGTCTGTCTGTGCAGCAGCTCACTGTCAGCATCTCACTGCAGTTTGACGGACACAGGGCCTGGAGCTCATTGATGATACAGAGAGAGAAATGTCTGCCCCCTGACTGACACCAATGGCAGGGGCCGCCACTCCCCAGCGGGCTGTGACTTGGGCCACAAGCAAACACAGCATGCCACAGGCTGAGTCCACTTTGATGAAATCAGACTCCTTCCTCTATAGGAGGGCTCATGGATTCATTTAAATTGTAATTCTCAGTGGAGCGGGCAGATCTTGGAAACTGACAATATTTTTTATTATTCCTTTGAAATACAATCCGTTATATAGGAATTTCATCCACAACTACTATTGCAATGTGACTTCCGGTCAGAAATGCATTCGGCAGTATTTTATTCTGGTTTCTAAAATAGTTGTTTTACCTAGAATCTTACTGCTAAAAAAAGAAATATTTCCAAATCTTAGTTTCTTTCTCACCTATCATATCTTAAATTCCACACTAAAATTCCCAAAGAAAACTGGTTTCATTAATACATCATTCCATTGGATAATTTTTGTTGTTGTTTTTCCAGAAATTATAAGTTGGCTTAGAGATACAGAGAACATGTTAAGCAGAAAGAAATGCCTAATATTTCATGTGTCAAAAATGAGAGACACATTATACAGATGAGTAAAAGGAGGGTAGCCCTAGTTCACACTGTTTGTTAAATCAGGATAAAAATGAAGACTTAAAAGATATATACAGAACATTCCATCCAAGAGCAACTGGATACATATTCTTCTCAAGTGCACAAGAAACATGTCTAGGATAAATCATATTTTAAAACTCAAAACAAGGGGCAACTGGATGGCTCAGACAGTTAAGCATCCAACTTCAGGTCAGGTTCAGCTCAGGTTTGAGCCCTGCATTGGGCTCTGTGCTGACAGCTCAGAGTCTGGAGCCTGCTTTGGATTCTGTGTCTCCCTCTTTCTCTGCCTCTTTCCTGCTCATACCTTGTCTCTCTTTCTCTCAGAAATAAATAAATATTAACAAACAAATTAATTAAAAACATTTAAAAAACTTACATCTAAGTTCACATCTTTCATATCCTTTTTAATCAATAAACCAAGTTCATGTTCCTCATCATTTCTCATCTAAGGATCTTGAAACAGACCTCAAGTCTAAAACCTTATGATATTGGCTTTTCCATCAATAATCTGTATTATGATAACTGCCATAATCATAAAGAAGAAAATTATCCTGACAGTGTAATATCACCATATTTGAAAGATTACAGACATAGAGAACTGTTATATTCTTTTCATTCTTTACATTCAAGTGAATTCCTTCTATATCACTAAATTTTTCTGAGTTCCTATCATAAATCTCTATAATTAGATATGGTTGTGTTCTAATATTATATAATACAATAAAATATAATAATGGAACTATCTTTTAAAATATGAATATCATCAGGACAAATAAAACATGTAGTTTAAATATGTATTTAAGAATCTTTCAAAGATGTCAGTTGCAAATGATTAAAAAATTGTGTTCTGGGGCATCTGGGTGGCTCAGTTGGTTACATCCGACTTTGTCTCAGGTCATGATCTCACGTTCGTGGATTAGAGACCCATCCATATTGGGCTCTGTGCTGACAGCTCAGAGCCTGGAGCCTGTCTTTTAATTCTGTGTGTGTGTGTCTCTCTCTCTGACCCTCCCCTACTTACACTATCTCTCTCCCTCTAAAAAATAAATTTTAAAAAATTTTACAAAGTTAAAAAAAGTATATTCTAGGCAGTCTATGAAATAAAGTCATATCTTTGAATTTAGATTTTAGTCATGCCTTATTTAACATTCAGGTTACTCATGTAAACTTTAGCAAAACCCAAAACTTTTTTATGCGTGTTAGAAGCTCTTCCATATGACATGACTTAACTTAAAATATATAATACGTCAAAATTTGGTTGGAGAATACTATAAAAATGATATGAAAAAGTTCTGGTACAAAAGAAACAATCATTCAAACCCTGACAAACTGTGTTTGCTCCAAATCCATATAAAAAAAGTGTATAGTTAGGTTGAAAATTAATTAAAACATCAATGTAGACCGGAAAAAAATAGCAAACAAACTACACAAACAAACAAGACAAAAGAAAGAAACCATGGGGCATTCATGTTGAAGCCACTAGGGACCTCTTGCTAGACGTAGGCACTGGGGCCTGGGACCTCAGCTCATTTTGGACAATGGAGCGAAAATATGTTTCATGCAAGATGGCTGGCCTGAAGCCAGTCTTTGAGTCTTAGAGCCTGATGAGGTGGTGATCCTCTCCTGCTTATGGAAGGAGGCAGGGCTACAACTTATAACAAACTGCTGGCCCAAATGAGAGAAAGCAGAAATTCAGAACTTGGCCAGAAACTGCATCACACTGCTCTCTGCTATGGTGCCCCAAGAGGGTGCTTCAAAATTCCTTCAGAAAACAGAGACTCTAACCAGACAATGTTGTCATGGATGATAGAAGGAACATGCTATACAATACACTGGTTCTAGTCAACTAGTATGCACCGTGTACTCAAAAACTTGTTGAGAGTAGATCTTGTAACACACACACACACACACACACACACACACACAAGGCACCCAAGGACCTGAGGAAAATGTTGGAGATAATAGATATGTCCATTACCTTGATTGTGGTAATGGGTTCACAAGTATATTTATGTATCTAAATGGACCATACTTTATATATTAAATATATGCAGTTTTATGTATTAATTATATCTATTTAAAGCTGTTTTTAAAAAGATTTAGAAAAGTCTTTGTGTATAAATGTATTTTAGACATTTTATTAGAAGATTTTTAATAACATTTAAAAAATTTAGAACATGACATCATAAATTTCTTGTGATGTTGAATTAGTAGATTAAAATAAAAATATATATTATTTAATAGTCTATCTTCAGTATTAAAATTATCAGACTAGTTAAGTAGGTAATAATAAATCCAACTTTTCTAAAATTATGGAAAATATCTTAATTACTCTCTATTTAATCATATTCACCCAAATAGGTATCCTTTCAAAAGTACATATTATATAGTTGATGTTGGGCAAAGACATCTAAATAGGTTATCTAATGTACGCAATTCAACTGTGTGAACTAATGCTATAACTATCCTCTCTTTACAGATAAAGAAATTGAGACTTAGAGAAATTTATATCCTGCCCATATTCACACAGTCCACAAAGCCAACAGCCATTCTTGCCACAAAACACTTTGTTCTGCCTGAGCTTTTAACTACCAGGCTGCATCTTTACTTGTAAATGAGCAGGTGGTATATAATTACTGTTTCACCTGGTGATTAATAAATAGTATGTGTCCTGCAACATCTATAAAAACACTCAAAACGGTGTATTTAATTCTACCATTTTACATAGTCAGCTAAAAATCAAATGGTATGTAAATTGAGAAATATATCACACAACAATCTGGAAAAAAAAGAAAGTATTTTTCAGGTTATTAGTATAAATAATCATAGAACATTTGGTATTGATAACATTTAGAAAGTCCTTTTAAACAAAGGCAAAAGAAAAAAAGTAAGTGCAGCATTTCATCCCTAACCAGATGGCCGGGCATACCAAATCAGTAGTATGTAAATAACTTCATTGCAAGGACACATAAAAAATGACTAGCTCCTCTACATCTACTTTATACATAGATGATCCCTATGTAGACAAGACAAAAATATGTACTTTTTGTTGTGACTAATGCAGTCCCCAGAGTTGCTAGTATCATTTTGAAGTTCATTTATATAAAGGTACGAAAACAGATGTGTCAGCAACATCTGGATCTTGTGCTAAAATCAACTATGAAATAGAGTGCATATGCAGTTCAAAATGCACATAAAATAAAATGGGAAAATAGAGTCTACTGTTAAGTTACAGAAAAGTCAGCACCATTATTCTCCATCTTGATGCATATAGCAAATACCTTTTCCTATAATATTAGCAAACATTACCTAGAAAATAATTTATATCCTCCAAGTCAGCTAATACCATTATTACAACAAACACATAATGTTGGAAAGAATACATGAGCACTTTCCGATACGGACATAAGTTTATTAGTGACAGTTTTGTCTTTCCTAAAAAATATTTTTTCAAAGTACTTGTTTCAAATAATATTTTTGACGTATAGCAGAGAGGTTTCTAGCCAAAACAGGTCACCCACAGCTAATTATATGGCTTTTGTCTCTGTGCATACATTATGATTGGCAAGCTGCCAATGGACATGTATAAATAATGAACAAAGTGATAAATTTAAAATTCTAAAGCATTGGACCAGGCTGTTGTCTAAACGGCAGAATATTAACTTCCACACCTGGTCCCCATTCAGATAATCCTGAAGTATCTTCATCACTTTTATGTACATTGTCTGCTCTCAAATATTAACACTAGTAATATAAAAAGGGGATTATAATCCTTTGGAAAAAAATAAAAAGATTAATTTGGCTGAAGAGTTATTTGCATTAATAAAGTTCTACTTTTTTAATTGGTTCTAATATTTTTCACTTTAACTTATTTCTTTAAATCATTATTTCTCAGCCCTCACTGAAGCTAACTATGCCTAGTTTATTTGCACTGGCTTATCCCACCTTTAACTCCTGCATTCTTTAAGTTAGATGACATGTTGTCTCTTTGGATTATCCCTAAAAGCAGCTCATTTAGTGGCATGCTCAAAGTAAATTTTCAGATTTATCCTTTAATAGATCACTGGTTATGTCATGTCTTTTGAGATGGAAACAAATGTCCAATATTATTCTGTGATAACCTTTTATGTACTTTTAAACCATTAATTCACTCTAGAGACTTCTTTCTTCGAAGACAAATAAGTCTGCCCCAATTAGCTGTGCTCGTAAGAATTCATTTAAAGACAGGCGTAGTTGCATTTTGCCAACATCTATTAATTCTAGGAGTTAGGTCTTTGCAAAACCTGTTACATTTCTTTTTTTCTATTAAAAAAGAATACCCAAATATTGAAGAGGTTTAGTTTTATGGTTGCTTGAATTATTCAAGAAAATGCCTCCCATTATTTAGCCTTTATTGTATTTTTTATTTTTTTCTTCTTATGTATATATAATAAAACTTTCGATACATTTGACATTTATAGAATGTTAGGTTTAGCTTTTGCTATGAAGTTTTCAAATTAAATTTACTTTTAAGTTAACTTCAAAAACTGAAAGGACATCATATTCAGTTAAAGGAACACATTGCAGATAAGAATCTTACACATCTGTCTTTTCAAATTTTTAACAAGTATGACACACATATGCCATGTCTGCCATCACTGTAACTTTCTGTGCCCATAGTAGGAGCTTCGCATCATGTATAGTACTTTCAAATTAGGGTCAAGCTTGGCTTTATAGTCTTTTTTGTTATGTAACTAAAAAATAGACTACCAGTGAATTGGATTTTGTTTCAAATCAGCTGTTATAAATCAGTTTTTTTTAGGAATCACTTAGGAAACTGTCATAATATACACTGGGAATCTACATTTTGATGGAAATCCCTAGTTAATTGTTAAGTCAGATTGGTACACATTTAAGGTTAACATTTAGAAATACCTGATCTTAAATCTTCAAATCCATGGTCCTATCATTTTTTGTACTTATTTGTTTATTTATTTATATATTTATTTGCTTTTTTATTTATTCTTATTTGATTAAGTAACTGTATCGACTGCAGTCTTGTTTATCCACAAAGTTTGTATGTTGAAGCTCTAAATCCCAGTGTGGCTGCATTTGGAGTGGGGTTTCTAAGGAAGTAATTAAGGAGGGGCCTTGATCTGATAGGATTAGTATTCTCATAAGAAGCTTACCTGAAATCCAGCCCTCTCTCTTTGTCTGCATGCATGCACCTCAGAAGGGCCATGTGAGGACATAATAAGATAGCCATCTTATCATGAAGAGATCTCTCCCCAGAAACCAATCATACTGATACCTTGATCTTGGATTTCCAGCTTCCAGAACTGTGAGAAAACAATTCCCTGTTGCTTACGCCACTTGTCTATGGCATTTTGTTATGGCAGCCTGAGCATACTAATACAAATAACAAATTCGATGGTCATTTCTATCATTCTTTGTTTTTCCAACCACCTGATTTAAACTGAAGCATGTCCGTATTTCTAAAAGGAATACTTCCCTTTTTCCTTCATTGAGTAGTCTAGACGAGTGAAGCATAAACAAAACAAAACGCAATGGAAAAAATGAGGACTGAGGGAGAGTTTGAGGAAAAAAAAAAATCCCCTGGAATGGGGAAGTCAGTGAATCAGAGAAAAAGTCTGTGCTGGTGTACAAGTCAGAGCTGCAAGAAAATCCAAGAAGTCAAACATAATTGGAAACTGGAAAACAATGGGGAAATGGGATTTCTGAGCAAGGTCTGTGGAAATGGAAATTTCCAGTTCTTGAGAAGCTTCATTATGTTGTTTCTTTAAACACCAACATTTCATGTAAACTTTACTCGTAGCCATCTATAATATAAAGCCCTATGAAGAAAATTCATGGAAAAAATACCCTCAGCCTTAGCCCAACGCACATAACAAACCAGAACAAGAACAAATGAAGAAAACTGCAATTCAGCATTCTCTCTGGGTAAAGGTCAATTTTCTTCTCTGATTCTTCATAGTAAAATAGAGTGCAATAATAAAGCACTGACTTGGGAGTCCAAAAAATGGGAGATAATGCTATTTATTCCTCAAATAGCTGTACACCACAATGTAAGTCTTTCAATATTTCCAGGTTAAATATTTCCTTATACATGACATGAGTTTATCAGATTAATGGTGGCTGAGGTCCTTTCCTGGGCTAAAATTCTATTCTTCTCTTTACTGTTGTTTTTTGTCCCTTTGTCGGCCATAGCAAAGGATATCTAAAATTTGGTTAGCTATTGGAGCGCAGTTAATCAAATGCAACATGCGCTGTTTATCCTTGCCCCTTGTATATTACATGCTCTACAAAGCCTTACATTATCCTGCTTTATCCCTGTAAAGATTTGCTTTACTAACTCATTCAGGCTTGTGCTTTTCCTCTGGAATATGGAAATCATTTCTGATTATGATATTTCATCAATATGCACCCAATTTAGAAGCCACATTTGTAAAAGGTATTACAAACTATCTGAATTTAGAAAGTAATATTTTAATTATAAAGATTGCTCCATTAGAATAAAATAAAAAATAGTATACTTTTCCTTATAATGTCACATTATGTCAAATTGAAAAATGCTTTTTTATTAATTTTTTTATTAAAAGATTATTGTTATGAGGAAGACAAGATGAATTTTTTTTTTTTTACAAATGAATCCCAGATAATTTATGAAGATTCTCTCCTTTTGAGAAGATGGAGAAAATTCTCTTCCCGTTCTTGAGTGTGGGTTCTGTTTAGTGATTTGTTTTGAAGGAGTAGATTATCAGAATGAGGCAGGGTTAACTTTACTGTGGAGAAGCCTGGCAAGTAATGATTAATAACATCCATGATTAAGTCCTGTTGACAACATGGACTTCAAGTAACGTGATGACATGGTGCTTTATTTCTATGTAATTTTTTACAAACCATATAACCTTAGTTTAACGGCAGAAAAAATACCAGATAAACCAACCCCATTTGAATGACATAACACAGAATACCTTAGCAGTACTCCTTACAATCCGCTAATGTCCTCAAAAACAAGCAATTTATGAATTACATGATGACCAAAGGAGGTCCAAGAAGACACAATAATTAACTATGTGTGTCCTGAATGAGATGCTGGAAACGAAAAAGAACATCAGTGAAATCTGAATAAACTGTGAGGCTAGAAGCCATTTCTGACGTAAGGCAGGTTTGCAAGGCTGGGGCCTCCCACCTTCAGATGGCAACTGACGTCTACCCCCAGGGCACATTGCCAACTGGCGTCAAGAGTGACTTGTCTTCTTATGCTAAAAATATGCGAATTGTACCTTATGAAAAAAACTTATAGGAGTTTCTTCTTTTCTGATTATAGGAGCAAATATTACATATCCTGAGAAACCTGTTTTTCTTCCCCCTGAGAAGGCAGGCTATGGACCCCTGCTCACAAAGGACTAACTCTTGCCTTTGCTGTGTTAAAAACATTGCCTTGTATTTGAGTGCTAAAGATACCTTCCTTCCCCAAGTGATAAGCATCTAGTCACCTACATCAATCACTATTGATAAAGATAATGCATGAGTCTTCTACCAATCTATGTTCTGAGAAATTTTTACATACCAAAGAATTTGTCATTAGAAATCATTGTCTAAGGCAATTGCCACTCCTCTTTTGTACCCCATACATTTTTCTCAATAAATAAAGCTGACTCTCTGGTCAGTGCAGAGATGCCTGCCTGGTGAGCAGAAAGAAGCCGAGGCTCTCTCACTCTCTTTCGCCTACACTGTTCATCCTTCAGGGAGCCCTGGACCTGCAGGAGCTGGACTCCAGCACTATGAAGTTTAGTTAATAATATTATATCAGATTTGGCTCCTGAGTTGTGACAAATATACCACAAAAATAGAAAATGGTAAAAATAAGAGTCGTAAGGGGCACCAGGAAAATTCTGTACTATCTTTGCAACTTTTCTATAGGTCTAAAACTAACCTAAAATAAAGTTTATGTAAATCATACCTAATTAGATAAGATTTGTAATTATTTTCTTTACTTATTCACTCAACAAATATTAAATGCCCACATTTACACGCCTACACACATCTAGATTTGATTTCCCTCTTTAAAAACCCTCATTGCTTTTAATATTGGGCGTGTAGTCTTTACAGTAATAGTCAATTGTTTTTGCCTTTAGGCAGAGCATGGACTATCCAGTTTTCCAGTTTCCATCCAACTCATCCCATTTATTTTGTCTTCTTGGTCCTTGTAAGCATTTACATTTGTAACGCACAATCTGGGCAGAGAGACGGAATATTAAACCAAAGTTGGAATGTAATCACATAAAAATTGTGTTACATATCAAGAAAGAAATAACTAACTTCTTCAAATTCTAAATTTTCATTGTGTTGAATTATACTTCACAGATAAATCATGCTTAACAGTGAATAGGAGTGTGGCAAGAAGAAATGTGGCAATAAGTCAGAATAGGCTGAGATGATAGACAGTATAAAAGCTTTGACATTAGGGGGTTATCAGAAGCTCAGTCATATAATAGAGTTTCCTGGGATGCCTGAGTGGCTCAGCTGGTTGGGTATCTGACTTCAGCCCAGGTCATGATCTTATAGTTCCCGGGTTCAAGCCCCCTGTCAAGCTCTGTGCTGACAGCTCTGGATTCTGTGTCTCCCTCTCTCTCTCTCTGTGTGTCCTTGGATTCTGTGACTCCCTCTCTCTCTCTCTCTCTCTGCCCCTCCCCTGCTCATACTCTGTATCTCTCTCTCTCAAAACTAAATAAACATTAAAAAAGAGTTTAAAACATAGTGTTCCTTAATCTTAGGAAACCAGCAGAATCACCCATTAATTTGTTCAAAACACAAGATTTTCTAGACCTGTGTTTCCCAAAGTGCAGGAATATAGTATCACTGGGAATTTTTGAGAAATACAAATTCATTTTTTTAAATTTATTTTTGAGAGAGAGAGAGAGAGAGACAGAGTGCAAGTGGGGGGTGGGGAGGGACAGAGAGAGAGGGAGACACAGATCTGAAGTAGGCTCCAGGCTCTGCACTGTCAGACAGAGCCTGACTTGGAGATTGAACTCATATACCATGAGATCTTAACCTGAGCTGAAGTCAGACACGTAACCAATTTAGCCACCCAGGCACCAGGAGAAATACAAATTCTTGAGTCCCACCCCAGATTGAGGTCAAGTGAATCATAAATCCTGGAGTTAAAACTTAGATATCTGTTTTGTTAAGCCCTTTAAGTATTTCTGATTTCAGGGTAAAAATCTGAGAACTGCTTCCCAGATGATTTAATTTTCCTGAGTAATGTTATTGTTTTATACAGCATACATTTAGAATGCATTTGATAGAGTTGAACGAATATAGCCTACATAAAGACACAAACGCTGTAGAGAGATGTGAATCCATTATTCTACTAGTTAACTTATAGGACAAAATAAGTTTACCTTTGATATAGAACAGTGAGAGATTAATAATCAAAGAATAAGAGACTATATCTACATATAGTGCTAATTAATTGATATTCATTCTATATTACTTTAGTCAACAGCTACTTCTGTGTTTTTTCAACTATCCAATAAGCCATTGTATAGTAAATATGAAGTATCTATCTATCTTTTGTGTTATCTAAAGGGTAAACAGAAAAATAATGTATTTGGGCAAATTTTAAAAGAAGTTTTGGAAAATACATATTGAAATTATGTCCTGACATTAATATATACCTTTTAAATTTACAGATATATATCACTGCCATATTTATGACAGGATAACATATATTTTAAGCCAGTAAAAATGATTATGAATTCTGACCTATGAGCCTTATACAAAATCAATTCCTCCTCCTAATGAGTATGGTTTCAAAAAATAAAAAATTCACTAACAAATTGTGATAGAATACAATTTAAAATTATTTACTTTTAAAATTTTTTAATGTTTTATTTATTTTTGAGAGAGAGAGAGAGACAGCATGAACAGAGGAGGGTCAGAGAGAGAGGGAGACACAGAATCTGAAAACAAGTTCCAGGCTCTGAGCTAGCTGCCAGCACAGAGCCCGACACAGTGCTCAAAGCCACCAAACATGAGATCATGACCTGAGCTGAAGTTGAACGCTTAATTGACTGAGACACCCAGGTGCCCCTAAAATTATTTTAAATTTAAATATAATTATAGCTGTAATTTAAAAAATGAAAAATGCAGAATCATTTCTGTTCTTAAGAAACTCCATAATAAAAACATTCATGGATAAAATATATTAATTAAATTATGATGTTGAATGTTAGATTTTTCTAAAGTAGTTTAACATATTGGTGGTTGTGATTTATTCTTTTTTGTTTTTTTGAGATGAAAATGGGTCTTTAAGGAGTTTCATGAGCCATTGTAATTGGGTGCTGCTGAGTGGGACCTCTGACAGTTTGAGAATCAGTAGCTGCAGTGGGCTTTCCAGTCCTGTCTTCTCCCTGGTGTTTGAAGGGAGAATTAAACCACTTTAAATTAGACTGTATACAAGACACAAACCAGGATGCTTTGGTTTGCAAAGCTGTGAGAAGACAGGGAAGAGGAGACAACTTTCTGCTAATGAGAGCATGGGTATAGTGAAATTCATTAGTAACAACTATACGACAGAATGTAGCAGTATTTTTTACTTAAAGCTAAACATAGGAATTTTTATGGCTGTATTCTGCTGTACAGTGCTGTTTGCTCAACATGGAACTGACAGCATCAGGTAAGTTTTTCGTTTGTTTTTATAATAGTTTACCCTCCTTAATTTAGCATCAAAATATAATTCAGTAGTGCTCTCATATTTGCTCATATCTTTTTGGTGTTTAAATGTTGGTATATTTATTTTCCAGTCAGAATATCCTTTGAAAAAGTAAGCTGGAAAGTATTCTGTCCATGGGTCCTTATTTGGGTAATAATCATCGTTGTTGTCTTCAAAATGAAGGCAGCAGTTTAACTGACCATTTAACCATGTATGGGAGATAAGCAGTATCAGACAGTATGAAACAAGAATACCGATCACTTCATAGCCCATTTCTTTACTCTCTTCTTTGACTCTCAGTTTTTAAAGTTTTCTATCTTTGAATTTCAGACCAATGTGTTTTCATCCTCCCTGTATTGATAAACAGTCTCACTTTTTCTTTAGATGTCCTAAAGTTTGTCTTGTTACAATGTTTAACAGCCGTGGAGCTGCTTTGCATTCATCTCTGCCTTTGTGTCATTGTGAAGGTCAAAATCTGTCGGGCTGTAGCACATGTACTCTTAATAAGGCTGTCTTTCTTTTACTTCTTCACCCTCCGGCACAGTGCATAATTTCTCATGAGTGTCTTCTGTCACAAAGAAATACCAGGACTCAAAAGTACTTGAAATGAGGCGTTTGGTGGCTTACTGGATAAAACCCCTGACCCTTTACCTTGGAGAACATGGCTTAAATTCAAACTTTCAATGTAAGTGAAAAGAAATTTGTGGAGTTACTGATATAACCTGTGCAGAGTGTTCTAGAGTAAGACACAGATATCTGTAACAACAACAAAAAAAAAAAACAAAAAAAAAACTCAAGACTGAATTTACTTGCAGCACCCCCCATCTCCAGAGGACACGGTTTTGGAATTTGAAATTAGGATTGCTATGTAATACTGAGCTATTTATTATCAGTTCTGCTTTTCAAACAGCCTTCCTCTCTGAGCCCTTGCTAGTTTCTTTAGCATCCCTGGAAAATATAAACTCCTTAATTAAAACCAAGACCTCCGTCTACTTTTAAAACAATGCCACAATTTCAATAACCCGTTTTGTCAAATGAGCCACTCTGAGAATGCTCGCCTTTCTCCAAGGTCAGGAGAAGGGTGTATTCCTCATAGAAACTGGACATCTGCCAACAAATAATGTAAACCTTTTCCTGTGAGAGAAGAGTCTATAATTGATTTCTTTGGTGGTGACTGGGGTTTCTCAGCTTCATCTTACACTCTGTATGTGTTCTAATAGAGATGAAAAATAATTATATTGTAAGGAGGCAGGTCCGATCCGGCCCTCACCACCAGGCCGTCCCAGCCTTCCTGGAGCCGGTCCCCATGCACCTCCCCAGTGGAGATGCGCCCGTTGGTCATGGTGGGGGCGTTCCCTGCCCGCGGCAGGTCTGATCCAGCCTTCCCCTGTACTTAAAGGGAAGGCGCCAGTTCTCCTGAAAGGGCAGCACATTAAGGAGGGACAACTCCTGTGGCGCCCAATCGGGGAAGGCCGGCGGATACCTTCGACCTTTCTAGAGGCGGGCCTAGTCACGGCCCACGTGGGGTGTCCTGGGCCCACTCTGATTGGTCAGTGCTCCGGATGGTGTGATGGGCTCCCACAACTGCCAGTGTTGATGGGGGGGCAGGGATTGGATCACTGTACACCTGTCATCATTTCCTGCAACTCCCCCTCCCAAAGGCATAAAAGGCCCTGCCCTGCCTTTGTTGGGGCTCTCTCCACGTGGCTGGCGGGTCGGCTGGAGAGTGTGAGCCCGAGCTTAAGCTTGTAATAAAGGCCCTTTGCTTTTGCAGGCGGGACTTGGTCTCCCCAGCAGTCTCTGGTGTTTGTTTTGGGGCGATTTGGGGCGATTTTAAAAACTTGGGCACAACAATATTAGAGTACAAAGCATAGTGCAAACTCTTCAGCACAGTGTGAGAGAATCTACATGTTAGCATTTACAGATCATGAACATGATAAAGCAAAAGTGACATTTGCATATGCCATGTGTAGTGGAATTTTGAAAATAGGTCCGACCTCTATTTACAGAAGAATGGTACAAAGAAGCCCGAGTAATATTGAAAGGTAGGTTAATATGGTGATGCCATGTGCTATATTCAAAAACAAGCATTAAACACTTTTTTTCCCCTTTGTGACTACCTTAATGCTATTAGAGTGTGAAAATGAATAAAGGAAACCTAATTCAAAATGGAGTCAAGAAGCAATGAAAGGAAGGCTCTCACATTCCATGTAATTGAAACTTACTTTACCTATACCAGCAGAAAAAAAGCTTAACACTGGTAAGAAAAAGAAAGACTTTCTCTTTGCCTGGCAACAAACCGGCTGGTAAGAAACTCGACACAACTCAGCCAATGAGAAGCCTCTACAACTCCAAACAATGAATTTTTGTTCAAACCAGTCTCTTCAAGTTTCTTCTTTCCTTATAAAAGGAAACTCTCCTTCTTTGTTCTTCAGTCTTGCCTATGGTTTGCCATAGTTTGCATGTGCTGAACTTCAGTTCGTCTGTAATTTCTGAATAAACTTTTTTTTCTGGTTATATAACTTTTATTTTTAAGGCTGACAATAATATATTGGCTACAAATGAAGTAAATATATTCTGTGACTGAATATTCTGGTGTAAAATTTTATGTGACATCTAATTGTGTAAATAGTTAAAAAAATTTCAAGGTTTCATATAGCTTAGAGTCAGTTTTGGGAGATAAAGCAAAACAATTTTGACCTGTTGTATCTTTAAAAAAATTTTTTTAACATGTATTCATTTTTGAGAGAGAAGAGAGAGAGAGAGAGAGAGAGAGACCAAGTGTCAGTGAAGGAGGGACAGAGAGAGAGGAGACACAGAATTTGAAGCAGGCTCCAGGCTCTGAGTTGGCAGCACAGAGCCTGACATGGGGCTCAAACTCATGAACTGTGAGATTATGACCTGAAGTCAGATGCTTAACTGATTGAGCCACCCAGCACCCCTGTCCTGTAGTTCCTTAAAGCCCTCTGTTTTAATATCAAAACAGCAAGACATAGCCAGAAAGATAAAAATATATATTTTGTCAACATTTTCTTATGGGGGGATATTATACTTATCTAGAAAATATTTAGCTAAAAACTGAGGATTCAGTAAAGAGGGTCAGTGATGAAAATGAAAAATGTTTTTAATGGAAAATGTTGTAAGCAACTATTGTTTTCATGGGTCAAAAATTAATATTGAAAAATGCAATTCAGATTCAAAGAACAGATTCAATGAAAACATCACTCAAGTAAATTGCAGGTTACCTGATGAAAAGTATTTCAAATTGTCCCAAATTAGAAATATCTTGCATTCAATTTTATATGCACCATTAAAAGCAGCGCCCATCATCCCTTGAAACACCCATTCATTCACAATTGTATGACAAGGTTTGTGATTAATGGTGTGTCAGAACTTGCTGGCTCATAATTGATCAAAGATTTGTGTTGAATGAAGTTAAATTGATACCATCGAGCTGGCGTTGGTGGGAGATTTTACACCATGGAAATTGGCAAACGCTTCAAACCAGCTCCTCCACCTTCTTCGGAGCGTTGACTGTTAAACATTTACCAGCACAACACTACTTTGCCTCCAACACGAGTGTCAAATATTTACCAGTCTGTCATTTTCAGGGAACTACAAACTATTTAAAATGAGTATACTTTTCAAAGGCTGAAATATTTATTAATTGACTACTCCCTATGGAATCTGAATAAGGTGGGGAGTGCTGATGTGGGATATAAATAGAACTTTGTGTGTGTGAGAGTCTGCATTTTGTGAATGGAGCTGTTCATACTTGGATTCCCCATGCAAAGACTTACCTGCGGATCTGCAAGTGAAGACAGCCAGAAGGAAAGTAGCAAGCACAAAGCAGTTTATTAACGTTCTCCAATCTCAAGGTGGGAGAGCAGGCAAGATCCAGGAAGTAGAAGCGGCCCTACGTTGTTTATGATTGAATATTTCTTGTCTCACTGGGCCAGAAGGAGCTGTGATTTACAGTGAGGTGGTCTTTAATGGAGGCTGTCTCCAATCGTTTGAAGGACTCCTCCCACAGGTTGGGAGGAGAAGTTTTTGACCCCACAATATTTGTACTAGACATAAGACTTCTGATTCTGTGCAATCCTAGTAATCATTATGTCAGCACCATTTTCCAAAGTGTGACTTCAAGAGTGAAAGATAATGTGTATACATGTGTTGGTTTACATCACATTAGATGGACCCTTAACAAAGGGAATTTGAATTTTTTAAATAGGTGATGGTATGCTTGTCCTTGGCACTAGCTGATTACTATCTTCATTACACTGAAAAGTAAGCATCCTGCCCTTTATTCTGGAGGGAGATACTACCTATCTCTGTCTTCTGAAGATATTCATTATAGACGCATTCTTGAAAGGATAATCAGGAATTTAAGGTCTCACTCAAAAAATATGTAGAATCATTAAAGACCAGTAGAATGTTGAATTGCACATGGATGAAAATAACTGCCCACTCAATCTTACATTCCTCAATAGCAGCAGGTGAATCCAAAGTGTGATTGATGTGGGACTTCAAAGACAAAGTTCTGACTCTCTAGCCTCAATTAGAAAAACACTGCAGTGATCCCTGTAAGATTTTCTAAAGCCTCAATTGTTATTGTACCAAGTTAAACTTTATTGTCCTCCTAATCCTACTTCCATCAATCCCTTATACATTTTTCTAGACAGCACTTGCTCCATTAACTGTCTGCATATAAATCTCCATGTCAAAGTGTGATTCCTGCCTAAGACAGTTTTCTGCTTTGCAGTCCATGAACATACCTACCTGACTCATTCTCCGGCATAGCTCCTGAAACCGCAGTTAGGAGAGTGGTAAGCATTCAGCTTCCACAGAACTGATGTTTGACTTGAATTATCTCCGAAAACAGCCTTATTTTGTTTTAAGATCAATTTTAGGTGTGAAAGATATAGAGCGATCTCATATACCCCATGCCCACATGTGCCTGGGTTTCCTCATTATCAATGATTAATGAACCTACATTGACACCTCATTATCACTAAATTGATAGGTTAAATTAGATTTCACCTGGTGTTGCATATTCAATGGATGTAAGGAAATTTATAATGTATCCATCATAATTGTATCACACAAAATATTTTCATGGCTTTAAACTCCTCTCTGTGTTCTCAGTTCATCCCTCCCTATCCCACCCCCGACAATCTGCTTTTTTATTGTCTCCACAACTTTGCCTTTCTCAGAATGACACATGATTGGAATTATACAGTATGTAGTTTTCTTGAATTGATTTATTTTTTAAGTTTATTTATTTGTGTGAGAGAGAAAGAAAGCACAGCAGGGGAGAAGCAGAGAGAGAGAAATGAAAGAGAGAATCCCAAACTGACAGCACAGAGCCTGATGTGGGGCTTGATCTCATGAATTGTGAGATCATGACCTGAATTGAAATCTGGAGTAAGTCGCTTAAGGGACTGAGACACCTGATGCCCCTTGAATTGGCTTATTTTGCTTAGTCATATGCATTTAAGAGTCTCCCATGCCTTTTCATTGCTTTAACTTATTTCTTTTTGGCACTAAATACGATTCTGTTGTCTGGATGTAATACAGTTTGCTTATCCATGTACCACCAAAAGACATTTTGGTTGTTTTCAAATCTTGACATTAATACATAAAGTTGCTATAAATATCCACATGCAGCTTTTTGTATGGACATAGGTTTTCAACTGTTGTGGGAAGAAGGAGCATGATTACTGTATCATGTGTTTACCTTTGTAAGAAACCACCACTTTCAATGTGTCTGTACCATTCTGCCTTCCCCCTAGCAATGATCGAAAGTTCCTGTTGTTCCAGGTTCTCACCAACATTTGATCTTGTCAGTTTTCTGGACTTTGGTCATTCTAATAAGTATGTCATTGTTTTAGATTGTATTTTCCTGATGACACATGATGCCAAGCATCTTATGCTTCTTTGCCTTCTGTCTACCTTCGTTGGTGAGATATCTATTAAGGTCTTTGGCCATTATTAATCACGGTATTTGTTTTCTTATTGTTGAGGGATTTTAAAATTTTGTTAATGTTTGTTTATTTTTGAGAGAGAGACAGAGCAGCAGTGGGGGAGGTGCAGAGAGAGAGAGGGAGACACAGACCTGAAGCAAGCTTCAGGGTCTGAGTTGTGATCACAGTCATACTCATGAACCATGAGATCATGACCTCAGCTGAAGTTGGACACTTAACCAACTGAGCCACATGCTCAAACTTTTGTTGAGTTTTAAGAGTTCTTTTATATTACAGATAATAGTTTGTATCAGATAAGCCTTTTGTACATATATCCTACCTGTCAGTGGGTTGTATTTTTTTAAATTCTCTGCGTAATGTCTTTCACAGAGAAGTCCAGTTTATCAGTTCTTTCTTTCATGGAACATGAGCATGCTTTTCATGTCACATGTAAAAAGTAATTACCAAATCCATGGCCAACTAGATTTTCTTATGTTATCTTGGAGGAGTTTTATAGTTTTGTGTTTTACTTTTAGTTTTATGATTCATCTTGAGTTAATTTTTGTGAAGGAGGTAAAGTCTATAATTAGATTCACTTTTTCGTGTGTGCATGTGGATGTTTAGTGCTTCTAACACCATTTATTAAGAAAAGCTATCTTTGCTTCATTGTATTGCCTTTGCTCTTTGTTAAAGATTAGTTGATTATATATATGTGGGTCTATTTCTGGGCTCTCAAATCTGTTCCATGATCTATTTTTGTATTCTTTCACCAATTAATTCCACACTATCTTGATTAGCTTTATAGTATGTCTTGAATTCGAGTTGTGTTAGTCCAACTTTGTTCTTTAATATTGTGTTAGCTATGCTTGGACTTTTGTTGCTCCGTATAAATTTAGGAATGAGTCTATCAAAATGTGCAAAATAGCTTTCTGGGATTTTGATTAGAATTGCATTGAATCTGTAGGTTAATTTGGGAAGAACTGACATTTTAACATTAGTGAGTCTACCTACTCATGAACATGAATTTTTTAAAAATTTCTTTAAAGAGATATTGTGGACTTTCTCACATATATAAGTGTTTTGTTTAATATACCCCTAAATATTTCATTTGGGGATGTGCTACAATAAGTGGTACTGTTTTAATTTCAAATTCTACCTATTCACTATGGTATATAGGAAAATGAAAAAATGTTATATATTTATCTTGCATTCACAACACTGATATAAGTTTTTATAGTTTAGGAGTTTTTGATGATTCTTTCTGATCCAATACAATATCAGTCATATCACTTGCAAACAAAAACTTTTATTTCTTTCTTCCCAAACATCATACTTTGTATTTTTTGTCAAATTAGCTAGAACTTCTAGTATGATATTAAATAGGACTGGTAAAAGGGAACATCCTTGCTATGTTCCTGATCTTAGTTAGAAAGCTCATTGTGTCTCACCAGAAAGTATGATATTAGCTGTCAGTTTGCAGATAATTATTATGAGCTGAGAAAGTTCCCGAATATGCCTTGATTATTCTGAGTCTTAATTATGAATGGTTGTTGGAATTTTTCAAATACTTTTTTGGCTTCCTTTTATATGATCATGTGATGATTCTTCTTTAGTGTGTTACTGTGGTGGATTATATTAATTGATTTTGGAATAGTGAACCAGCCTTACATACATGGGATAAATCCCATCTGGTCATGATGATGTATAATTCTTTTTATACATTGTTGGATCCAATTTGCTAATATTTTGTTGAGGTCTTTTTTATCTATGTTCATGAGAGACATTGGTCTGTAGTTTTCTTTTTCCAGAATGTCTTTGATTTTCATATTTGATATTTGATATTTGATGCTGACCTCTCAATGTGAGTCAGAAAGTATTATTCCCTATGCCTGTATTCTCTAAAAGAGATTGTGTTTTATCTGTAAATTTTTACCTCAATAAATCAATGGAAGATTTTATACAATTATATTTCATATGTTGGAGAATTACTTTGTCTTTTGCCCTTTTTATTTTAGATCATTTTTAAAGTGACTATTGTCATGGTAACAGTGATACTTGGCAATATCAGCCAATACTTTTTTAAGTTAGAAATGTGAAGTCATTAGAGATAGTTTTACTAGTTATTTGTTCATACTCCTTAGATTTTCCTTTGATGCTGAAACACATGTGATTTCACTGAAGTATGGTATTTACAATATTCTCTTTACCAGAGAAGATATGACATGCTATAAATTTGTGTAGATTTGGAAAAGTTCTGAACATTATTTTATTATTTTTTTTCCTTCTCATTGTTCTGATGAGATCAAATCTTCACTTTTCATCTGCACATCATATTATTTTCTACCACTTAACGTCAATTTAAAGCTGTAAATCTGTTTTACCTTTGTGTGCTTAATAAAAATTCAACTAGATGGGCTTGAGTTAAACATTTGGAGCACTTAATTATTAAATGTGTATACACACATATATACACAATTTAAAAATTTAATTAAAAAGCTATTTTAGAATAATATCTTATCATGTAAATTATGCAAGTATATAAGGTAATTCCAACAAAAGTTAATCATCTATGCATTAGCATGATCACATGATTGTAATTAGGTGTGATTTTCCTAGAAAAATACTTTGGATTTTAAAATAATTAATGTTTTTGAAAAATGCAAGTTTTAAAAATTTCTCCTCAGAGTAATTTAATATCTATTATACTTCTTTCCTTAATAATAAAAATGTACACTTCAAGAATCTCATGATTCAAAATTCTTATTCACAAGGAAAAATATCTTCTTAACTAGGAAGAATAAACATTTGTTGGGGGGTGGTGCCTGAGTGGCTCAGTCTGTTAAACATCCAACTTTGGCTCAGGTCATGATCTCATGGTTCATGAGTTCAAAGGCTGTCAGACTCTGTGCTGACAGCTCAGAACCTGGAGCCTGCTTTGGATTCTGTCTCTCCCTTTCTCTCTCTCTCTCTGCCACTCCCCCTCTCACACTTTCTTTCTCTCTCAAAAATAAATAAACAAAAAACATTTTTTTTAGGAAAAGAGAAGTGGTTGTAGTTCTTTACTCTGTAAATACTTTTTCATCTCTATGGAGATGATTAGGTGTTTTTATCTTTTGCTGTATTAAAATGATTTGGTTAACAAATACTCAAATATTTATTAAACATATATTTATATGGATAGATTTCCTCATGTTTACATAAACTTGCATTCCTAATATAGATCTCACTTCATCAAAATATATTTTACTTTTGATTTGTTGGTATAATTCATTTAGTAACTATATTTGTCAGTAATGATGTTCAACAAATATTTCTGGCTTCCTTTCTTCTGGGCATATTGTACAAATGTCATTTCCCAACGCTTTTGAAGTTAGGTGTCTTAACAGAGCTTGAGAAGTGGGTTAATATGTAGGTATTTTATTTTGGGAACTAATTCTAGAGTATAGGAACGAGAAAACTGGGAAAATAAAACAAGAAAGGGGAGAACATTAATTCAAGGATGAGTTATTGAGCCATTATTTTTTCCCCAGTTGACAACTGGGACTCAGTGTCTCTGAAAACCCTCTGAGAAATCATGCAGAATCAAACACGGAACCTACTGCGTGGAATGAAGCGGGGATTATTTTCATCCCTTATAGGTCAAATATTCGTCTGGGGATATTATCCTTTCCCAGGCATGAGTTTTTGCACATCCCAGGATGGCTGAGTGAGCTCACCCGCACCTGCCATTCAATGGCTGCGTAGGAGACCTTTATGAGGAAAGAAAAGACATACACCCTGCCACTAAGCCACGGTGCAGTGAGGGTATCTGTATATTGTTGGTTACATACAACAAAAGTCAAAGCCAGAAGGAGGGCTAAGAGGTTTTAAAATGAGCATAAAAGTCCACTTTAGGTGTGGTTGAGCAACTCTCTGTAGATAATAAAATGAGTGGAGGTGAAATATGTCACTTCTAGGTGGAAATACCAAGAGCCACTGTGCATTTTTTACATCTCATTCCTTCTCTCCGTAACTAACAAAAATCTCAATGATGACTTCTTTATCTTCGATCCATCGGTGAGCCAAATTTGAAAAGCCAGCTGCCCCTTCAAGGTAATACAAATTTAGTGAGAAATAAATTTTTGTTCTTTTACACTATTGCATTCTGAGATTTTTTTTTAAACTTCAAGATAGTTTATTATGGAAGCATGGTCCTAACTCTTTTTCACTGTAATCATTTCCAAACTCTTTACCCATACTCTGGTGAGGGACAAGCTTTCTGTTGTATACACACAGACACACACAGACACACACACACACACACACACACACACACATATACACACACATATGCATATATGTAGTTTAAGACTTCTGACTGTCAAAAACTGGCATTGTGGTCCTGAGCAAGTCACTTGGTCTCACTAGGCCTGTTTCTCCATTTTTAAAGAAGAGCTCGGTTTAGATCTTGACTTGTGGCACTGGATCACCATTAATATCATCCCTCGGGAATTCGTTAGAAATGCAAATTCTTTTTTTTTTAATGTTTATATATTTTAAGAGAGAGAGAAACAGAAAGGGAGGGAGCTCAGGAAAGGGGCAGAGAGAGAGAGATTGGGGGAGGGGCAAGGAGGGGCAGAGACTGGGAGACAGAAGATCTGAAGCAGGCTCTGCACTGACAGCAGAAAGTCCATGTGAGTCAGGAACTCATGAATCCATGAGGTCATGACCTGAAGTGAAGTCAGACATTTAACTAACTGAGCCACTCCAGGCATCGGTAGAAATGCAAATGCTTAGACCTCACTCAGACCTACAAATCAGAAACTGGTGGTGGGGCCCAGCCATCTGTGGCATAACAAGCCCTCCAGGTGATTTGAAGCTCATTCAAATTTGAGAACAGCTGTGAATACAATTATAAAAGCTTGACTCTCAGATGCCAGAGTTAATGCCTCGGAAGGACGCTAACAGCTACAGCTCGGTTCCTGGAGGTCACTACAAAACAGTAAGTCTGTGATTCCCAGATTCTACTTGTTTCTGTACATTGCTGTTTGCATTTCTGTATCAGTTTAACACTAGTGCCTGTAGAAATTAAGTGTCAATTTACCTTTTGAAATGCAAAGGTGCTGAGTAAAAATACTCCAGTAGTAGTATCAACCCCGAGCTCTAGTTTTAGATTCAGAAAAGCAACAGTTTGTAACTTGAACATTCAGTGAGTGAATATTCTCACCGAAATACGAACGTTCATGTCGTCTATTGTTGAAAAGTTATCAAAGACGATATAGGTGATAAAAATAAATTTTAATAACATTTAATGAAGTGGACAGTCTACTTTGGGAGAACTGCAAAATGGGGCAGAAGTCAGGAAGATTTTATAGAATAAAGAACAGGCATGAAAAATAGAAACTGTCTCATGGGCAGCGGTTACATAGTCAACTTTGCTTGTGGTGAGAAGGAAGAAGAAAATTAAGTATTGAGTCCGGAGTTGGTTTGGTGTCTGAGGACAGGCATACTGAATATTTGGTTCAAGCAGAGCTTGAACAGTTATTCAAGTTTGGTGTGTTGATGTGGTACCCCAAGCAGGAATGGCTTCGTCTTGAGTATAGAAAGTTATTTGAACACATTAAAAAAAAAAAAAGCTGTACCATATTACATATTTTTAAAACCACCTAACTTCTTCAAAGTAAACACTTAGTAGTTTCTAAAATGAAATTGGTACATGTAAAGTTAAGCAAAGCATTGCTGTGACAAATAAATGAACATTCAAGAAATGGTATAATTATGTAGTATTATAGCAATTGAACAGAAATAAAGCAGGGATTTTTAAGCAAAAAAACCCCACACCCTCGTAAAGTAACATTTATTCAAAAAAATGGAGGAAAATTGCACTTGAAATGTGGTTTTTGCGTGTCTGCCTAACTGTCCTCTTCACAGTTATCAGAATGCCCACATAAGATTTGACTTTCCCCTTTTGTCCAATTTTGTATTTTTTCTTTGTATTTGGTATTATATCTATATTACATTTTTACCTATGTACAGTTCAAAATTTTTCATGGTCTTTTTTCATTTTCAAGTATTATTACCTTTCCTGTGGTCTTAATTATGCTTCATATTAAAAACTATAATTGAGATATATTAAGTCTAATAATATATCTATCAGTGAAATTTGATAAGTTATGTTATTTTTTCTATGCTTTCATAAGTTTTCCTTATATATGAATGATAGAGCTACTGTGATTTGGAGTCCATTAATTTAGATAATTAAAATCCAATGGGATAAAATGTTACATATATTTGGTTAGGCTTTTTTTTTCAATTTTTAATTATTTCCCGTATATTTTATGATTTTAGTATTCTCCATTTTGGCATAGAGATGAATATTGTTTACAGTTACTCAGTATTCCTTCTTCCTAAATTGTATATTTCTTCCCTTACAACAGGATAACTATATTTAAACAATCACAGTTGTCAGATCACTATGTAGGTGAATGTAATCTACGTTCAGTTAGTTGTGGCGAGAAGCATTTGAGTGAATCTAGAAAGTGGAAGTGCGGTAGAGGCCGTCTGCTCAGGGCTGTAAAGGCTGGCAAGAAAGATCTCAAGAGTTAGTAGTTCATGGATGGTGAGCTGCATTCTGTTGTTATTGCCCTTCGTTGAAAATTTGAGGAGAGATGAACTTTCTGATACAACATATTATAAAACTGGTAAATGGCTCTCAACTGAGGAGTGAAAATAAAGAGAGAAATACTAGTACAAGAGAAATGCTTATAGAAGCTTGGACAGATACTCTGAGGCAGTCTAGCTATAATAATTATGAGGAAGCATGGTTTCTACTATTTTTCAAAGGAGAAAAAAAAATCCCCTCTTCTCTTCGAATATGTTCTCCAGCAGACTGAAGCCATAAGGACATGCATGTGGATATCTACTTAGAATCTTTTCATTTATAGAATGTGGAAAACTTTTCTCGAGTCAAGCCATTATTCACTTATTCTAATAAAAATAGTAAATATTGTTTGGAAAAAAAAAGTAAATTACCTGCTATAATTTTAAAATATGATACTTACTTAAAATGTGACCTGTACATGAACCACAGAATATTGTTCAAACTGTTACCAAAATTTTTCTTTCTGTACTTGTCACCTGTGCATGTTTCACAATTTTCACCCAAATGTAATTAGTAAAAGTTAATATTTTTAAATATGTCATATATTTCAGGAACTTTATGAAGTGCTTTATACTCTACATACAGAAATACACATTTCGGTAAAAAATCTGCATGTTGCCAGTCAATATTCAAAAATATCTTAAACCCAATTTTATTCTTATAGACAAGTTCCACATGAGTCCTGCATGGAATATTTTCTTAGCTGAACATACTTTTGTTGTATAATTAGTTTTTCTAATAGGCATAAACATGCAGTATGAATTGTTCACTGTGTATTCACAACTGTTTGTAATTTACATTGATCATATTTCTTTTTCTAATAAGGAGAGTATTGCAACTGTTTAACACAGTTAACGGTTGGGTACAAAAGACTTCCTGTATAAGTCAAGCTAGTAATATTCATAAACAAGCTGGAAATGTTGAGAAATCTGGTAATTGGCTTAACAAATCTACTGGTCACTTTAGAAGCATGTTCAAATCTATCGTGCTTTCCTGATGAATATGGAAGCCTGCCCAATGTGATTGGACTACAAATTCAGGGACTTTATAAAGTATGAATCCTCTAGGTCACTAGTGGCAACTGGAATATGGATCTTGGGGGAAAGAAACCCATGGAAGCACTGTCTGTGTATCCATTTATAATGAAAATTTTAAATAAATGTTTAACAACATTGCAATACTATGTTGGAAACTAAACATAAGCTATGAGTCTATGCATTCTTTCACTATGCATAGCACAAGGAGGATAAATTAGACGGCTAATTAACACAGGAATTGTTTGATTATAGTAAATCTCTACATTCTACAAAAGCTTGCATTGCTATTATATGAGGTGTTTCTTTGGATCAAAGAACACTCGAAGCAAGTATCCATTTAAAAAGAATAGGAGAGATTACTGAAATATTTTGGTACAGAAAAATACATGTACTTGATAAATAAATGTGTTAAAAGTTCACCAAATATAAATGAGATACTGATAGATAAATTCTTTTTCACCTGTGGGTCATGCTTAGTTGTAGAAAATTAGGAATATATATTACTACTTCAATGATACATTTAACATATGTTAACTAAGAGTGGCATTTGAAAAGTTAGGCCTTAAATTTCATGATTTAGGAAAAAAAATTCACTGAGAATTCAAAAAGGGATATTAGCTATGCTATTATGTTTAGTCTTAATTCATCGTACTAGTACATTAATTCTTTGAGAAACTTGTATCTTTAATTTCCATGATGCTTTATACATTAAGAAAATGAGTAGGTGTTTAGTGAAAAGACAGGTCAGTGTTAAGTAGTAATTACCTAGTTAGTAGAGTAAGAACATTTGATAGTTGTTTTCTGCAAATAGTGTTGAGAGAAAATAATATGTTAAATGATAAACTGCATATACAACACTAGATAATAGAAAGGAACTTCCAGAAAAATAATATTCTAATAATTCATAACCAAAAATGGCATAGATAGTATATGGGGAAAATAATCATGATCCATTAATCTAGTCAGTATCAAATTTTTATTAAATAATTTATAAAATAGCTTGTAAACGAAAGGATTATTCAGTCCTCATTTTATTTCCCAAATCCTTCCTTTTAATTTGTTTTGGAGAACTGAATATCTGAAACTAAAATAAAGAAAACTGCATATCAAGTAAACACATTTAAATGCTGAAAAAAGTACTAAAACTATATAAGACATAAGAAATTAGTCTCTTAAACTTTCATTTTATTCATAAATCAGCCAATTATCTCACTGAATAACATGCATTCAACATTATTTTTGTAACTATTAAAACTTGTCCTGAATGTATTACAACATGAATATAAGCTTCTAACATTTCTTTCAAACATTTGACAAAATGGATAAAGATAAATATGTATGAGAGGGAAATACCACACATGTATCAGCTCTGAAATGATAGGAGGAAGGTAAAGTCAGGATGTCAACTTAGAAGAAATAAGGAGTTGGTTGCTGTAATGTTGCGAGGGGGGGGGGGAGTGTATGAGTATAAGATTATTTAGTAATTTATAAGACAATTAAATGATTCAAAATAGTCAAGTCAGTGAACATTACAACACAACTATACTGCAGCCAGTGTTCCTGGGTATTCTTCTCTTTATCATCTTGAGTATTTCATAACCTTTTGAGAGGCAATTTTACAGCTCTGACCACAATCCCACATTCTTGTTAAAACATGAACAACTGTTACTTGTTGATAAAGTTAAGTTTCTTTTTGATATTTTAAGCCTCTGTCTCTCTACACCACATCATATAACTTGCTCAGCTGAAATTCTGTTTTCTGAACAACTCCCTGACTAATATGTTTACTAGTTGTAGCATTTTATTGTTGAATCACTATTTGATTGCACACCTGTAGAAGATACTATAGTTGTCCACTAATACTCCAAACTGAAATTTAGCTTTGAATTTTTTGCTCTAGAGTCTGTTCCATAATTCAACATTGTGATAATTGTGCAATACCTTGAATGTCTTCACTCAATAACATTGTATCTATTTTCTTTTCCTTCATGTATTTATGCAATGGTACAAATGGAGTTGATGGTGAGGATCAATGTCACAGTCTCTAATCTTTCATGATCAGTAATCTAGGGACGCTAGAAATGTACCTGGAAAAGGTGGCAGTAGTAAGGAAAAATACTTAGTTGTTTTCAGTCATTTAAACTATCTGAACAGGCTTGATTTCATTTATAATTATGCTTTATGTTCTTATTAGTGGAGGAGACATGGAAATATTATTGTTAGGAGGAAAAGTAAAGGCTCCCCTCTGTTTCTTAAAGCAAGGGTCATGATGCACGTGGTAGAAGGATCCTGATTTAAGTGCGGAACGTTGGAGTTAATATGTGTTTCATGTTATTTCAGATCGCCTCTCCTTTAAAATTATAAGCATAAGCTAAAACATCAAGCCTTTTAATTTATTAACAAATCTAGGGACTTGGTATTTTAACTATAACTCAGAAAATAACAATATCTACTAATATTAAAAATATGGCCCTTTATATTTAACTCGGCTGTCTCTTGTCAGTTAAATGAAAGAGTTTCAGCAGCCAAACCCAGTCTTTACAATTAAAAAAGTTAAATATTTCAAGTTACTCTGTTTTATTTGCATAAGCCTTTCTACTTTGCTTGCTTTGAATTCCTTTTTTTTCTTATTTCATTTAAACTCTAGATAAATGGGATTATGCTAAAGATGAAATTTTAATAAGCTCCTAGTTATATCTACTTTTGCCTTCATTTAGTCTTAAAAGCACTGAAAACACACCTTATGGGGGAAAAAGCAGAAGGATAAAATTCTTAGTTAATTTGTCTGTTTTTATATGAGAACAAAGGGAATTCTTAAAATAATTTATCTTTTTATGCTACCCACAATTTGTAAACTATTGTTGGGGTAGCACTGTAGGTAACTTCATTCTAGATTGTTATGACTTTCATTCCTTAGATTGTTAACATTGTCATTAAATTTTAGATTTCTTAATGATATATTATTTCTGCTTATATGGTAATAGTGTGATAGGAATACATGTACCTTGATGTACCATAATCTGTGGCAATATAATTCCAGCAATTGATTTGAGATGGAAAGGTTTATCTACTTTGTGATTTTTAACATCTCCCCTTTCACTCTTAATAAGAATCAGTGAGAATAGTTCTCAATAGTTTATTAAATGCTTGGCAAACTCAGGAAATACCTTCACCCCTTTTGAAACCTGATTATTCCTCATTTCCTCATAAATTCCTTACATAACATTTGCTAGCACCCCATTATTTCCCCTAGAGTTAGGCATTAATGTCAAGGCAAATTCTAGAGACACTTACACATGAAAAGAGTATTCTGAAGATAATCCCCTGAAAGCATTAAAAAGGACAGATTTTGTTTATATAGGTTTTCCTTTGTCAAATGCAGATAGTCATGGTTACCCCAGTTTAAACTATGTAATTCAAACAGTATTTTTATTGTCAAAAGGCAAGCAGATATTATAAGTTGACAGTATTAATTTATAGTGCATGAACATAGCCAATAGAAAACAGGCAAGATTACTCATAAGAATTAATGTGTTTTCATAATCTTAAGAAGTTACAGCTTACAAGATACATGTTGATTTGGTAATCATTTTTATTAGCTATTATGAGGTGTGAAGATGGCAATTCTAACACAGTAAAACATTAAGTAAATACATTGATTGCACAATGCTTTCTAATTCTGAGAGAATAATAGGTGGAAAAAGTATACTTAAGAGGCAATGTTACCCCAAACTCTTTGTAGGAGCTCCGTATAATACGTATAAAAAGAATTAATCCATCATTAAAACAAATATTGTAGGGGTGCCTGGGTGGCTCAGTTGCTTAGGTGTCCGATTTTGGCTCAGAGCTTGATCTCTTGTTTCAGGGGTTCAGGTCCCCACGTCAGTCTCTGTGCTGAGAGCTCAGAGCCTGAGGCTGCTGGGGATTCTGTGTGTCTCTCTGTGTCTCCTGTGCTCATGCTTGTCTCTCCCTGTCTCAAATATAAATAAATATTAAATCTTTTTAATTTTAATTTTTTAATATTGTATGTACTTATAGGACTTATAACACACTGAAGATGAAGTGATAATAAAGACAAATGAATACTCTTATTTTCCTTTAGCAGATAGTAGGAGTTATATTTTTCATTATTAATAATCATCACTACTAATCTTCAGCAGTAAATATGACTCTAAATATGCCCTAGCCATTGATAAAAGCAAGAGAATGTGAATTATAAACGTAGATTTTTAGCTCTAGACAGTTGATGTATGTACTAAAGGAAGTCATTTGCATTTCTCATTCTTAGGCTCCCGGTGTCCAAATTTACTACAGAGGTACTTATGCAATCCATCTGAAGCTGCCGTTAATGTTAAGTGATAAATGACCAAGACACTTTACAATATGAAAATCTTATCCTAAGATTTTTTTATCAGTGTAACATTAAAAAAACTTGACCAAGTTATTGAAATATAGAAAGAAGTCAATACTAGTAAAATTTCTAACATGATGGGTGTGCCTGGGTGGCTCAGTCAGCTAAGCAACTGACTGTGTGGTTCAGGTCATGATCTCAGGGTTTACAGGTTCAAGCCCAGCCTCAGGCTCTGTACTGACAGCTCAGAGCCTGGAGCCTACTTCAGATTCTGTGTTTGCCTCTCCCTCTCTTCAGGCCCTGTCTCTCAAAAATAAATGAATATTAAAAATAATAATAAATAATACTAGCACAATGACTCCTAGTAAGTATTCTAGAAGTATCATAAAGCACATGTTTGTGCTTTTGTTGTGATTTTAAATACTACTTTCATCTATTGAACTATTTGATATGTAAATATGTTTTCTTAATTTAAAAATGTTTTAAATGTTTATTTTTGAGAGAGAGAGAGAGAGAGAGAGAGAGAGAGAGAGAGAGAAAGGGAGGGGCAGGGAGAGGTAGAACAGAATCTGAAGCATGCTCCAGGCTCTGAATTGTCAAGCACAGAGAGGAATGTGGAGCTCAGACACACTAATCATGAGATCATGACTTGAGCCAAAGACAGAGGCTTAACTGACTAAGACACCCAGGTAGCCCTATCTGTAAATACATTTTAAAATAAAAATAGTACTTCATTATTCCTTTAAATAATAGTTCACAGTACTTTAATATTTACATTCATATTTGTTGTGTCATATTGTCCCTGTGTCCTTACTTTGTAAGCAAATTATAAAATTTTCAACTAATATATTAACAATATTATTTATTTAATACTTATAAAGTTGGCATACTACTTAAGCTTCAGATGAGTAACTTTTCAAATTTTAACTGAAATATTTTTAAGTTCCAGGCTGCTAGAGGACATATTTTTTTAAATGCTACATTCTAAATTGCAATTAATTTTTCAACCCCTTTGAGCACATTTAAGTCTGAATTTGTTACTTTAATTAAACTGAATAATTCAAATATTAAATGAAACTGTGTAACCTCAACTAATTGAAAAACGAGTGGGCTGATTACTGAATATGAAGACAGACTTGAAAATGTAGAGTTCTGTATTAAATTCACATTTATTCTTAAATATTCTTAAAGATTATATGCTTATTAATCTGAACTAAAAGGGAACTTCTCACTTCTAGGGTACGGGTGTGTATGTGTGTTAAGCAAAATTAGAACCTTCCATTAGGTTTTCTGCTTGATATGCATTAGTTTCACAAATACCCAATAAAAATGTTCTTCAGTGTGTTCTACCATCCTTGATCAAAATGTATAAGTTCAGTCTTGATAAGCATCATTGATTAAAGTATGATTTTTATAGTAAGGTCAAATTTGATTAAGTTAGGACTTCTGCATTTGAAAAAGTCTTAACTGAATTAATAAATATGGAGGAGGAAAATGTGAGAAAAGCATCCCTGTTGGCTTTGTTTGTAATTTTGGTGACATTTGAATAATTTGCCTAAATATGAATGTGTCTGATTGAAAAATTGTTGTCTAAAGTAGGCATACAGACACATACACAAGGAGCTATTTTAGTTGCAATAATATAAAAATATTAAATGATATACAAAGGTTTGCCTTTTAACCTTTTTAATAAGTAAAACATGTTAATTATTTACAATTTCAATAAGTCAATAACAATAAAATTTAAGTTCTGATTTTCATCGTCAAATAAAAGCTAAAAATCATTGGATCCTTCCTTTCAATTTTGTATATGGCCTCTGAATCTTGTTCTCTCATGAAAGTAGAACTTTTATTGTGGATTTTTTTTTACTTACCTTTAACTAAAAATGTATCACTTTAGATAGTTCTATTTTCTTGTCCTTTGTTAGGGTAAAATTATTTGATTTAACATAAACTCCCTTGTAAATGACCAAGTGCATTTAAAAATTAGCTAAGAATTTTCAAATTCCTTTGTTCCTTTATGTTTGCAATTTTTTTATGCTAGAAATCACAGCAGAGGAAGATCCAACAATCTACTATGTCTATCTGTAGAACTACTTTAAGTCTTATAAAGCTCAATTGTTTACCACTTTTACATTTTAATGATTGCTCACAGCTAATTATAAATGCAAGCCAGCTGTTCCTGAGTATTGATTTTTTTTTTTGAGTACTTATTTATTTCTCCGTGCACACCAGAATGGCTTTGTAATCATTAACAATCATTCATCTAAGGGCTTTCAAGTTTTTCTTAGTCATTGGGACAATATTATTGGATAGTCAACTATCATCTCTTCCTTTTGGTCCTATCATCCGTGAAAGTCATTCAGTCCTTAATAGTAATTTGACAACTGATTTTCATTTTCTACTGAAAAAGAAAAATGACCTGAATAAATCTATGTGTCCTATTAAGAGTCTTCAATACAGCAGTTGAATAGATTATTAAAGACTCTTTTTGGAAGATAAAGTTTTATCCAGATTGAGGAAATCCATTAATTAGCACCTCAAGCATTAGTTTTCTTTACATAGCCCTTTCCAAAATTTTTCACATTTATATTCTTAATTGGCAAATTTTGACACTATCTTGATATAGCTAAAAACGGATATTATTGGCATGGAGATTAGAAAACCAGAAAGATATGCTTAAGATAATGAAATATCTAACAGGAAAACATTTTAAATTTCCAGACTGAAAAATCCCATCTTTTCTGAGCTATGCTCATGAGAAAGTTCTCCCAATGCCTTAATAAAATACTAAGTCTTCCATTGTTACACTAAGCGATAATGTAAATTATCAACATTACCTATAGGCACATTTATACGTGGAGGCAGGATCTTGTTGTAAAGTATTATCTTTGTGTGGATACTTATTCAGTTGTTGGCCTCTAGCTTTTCAAGTCTAAACAAATCAGCATTCTGAGTAAAATTTGACAATATCAGTCTGTTATATTTTTACCCAGGCGAAATAAAGTTAGATCTATGCTGAATGGGTATCTTTTTTAATGTCCATAGAGAGACATCTTTTTTTTTTTAATGTTTATTTTTGAGAGAGAGACAAAAATGGAGAGGAAGGCACAGAATCTGAAGTAGGCCCAGGTTCTGAGTTGTCAGCATGAGCCTGATACGGGGCACAAACTCACAAACCATGAGATTATGATCTGAGTCAAAGTCAGATGCTTAACCGACTGAGACACCCAGACACCCCCATAAAGAAACTTCTTTAGAGCAAAAAGCAATTTTTACTTTTCTGCAAATTTCCCTCTATAAAATAATGAAAGCGATGTAAATTTATATTTAGGAGGTTTGTTGCTGAATATTGAATCACATCATGGGGAATCAGTTGGATGATATTAAGTCTAGGACTATATTATTATGATGGGTTCATGTAACCATCTCCAATTTACAGAAAGATGGTGAAGGTATTAACTTTTTCTTAAAAAATTATCTTCCTGGTCATTGACTGGTGAAACACTGATACCTTCTGCTTTTCCATGTTTTCTCTTAGTAAATTCTATCAACCTCCTATTAACAGTTTCATTAAACATTACACGGTAGAATTGCTTGGTTTATTGCTGTCTCCCTGAAAGTTCACCTCCATTACTTTCATTTAATTTCAGTATACACATTACAAGCTTTTATATATATGGTCTTGATCTGTTATTATAGTGATCTAATAATTTTAGCCATTTTTTGGATAAAATTTTCTAGACTACCACAATAATGGTTTTTTACCATTAAGGGAAAATCAGTTACTTCACTAATCTTTGCAGCTTCATGAAGTGGGTTACAATATTGCAGATAAAGTAATAAACTGGTATCAAAAAGAAATAGCATGACAGTGGGATTGTGTATGTTTTGAAATAGCAATAATTAATTTCTATTAAAATACCAATATTCTTGGGTCACTATAGGAATTATCATGAGACCATGCATAGAATTGAAGGAGAAAACAGTAGAAGTTTCTATAACTGCTGCTTAGATCTTCCCAGGTCTCCTTTGACCCAGAATCTGTATCCTCTCCAAGATAGAACACTATGAAAACTTCCCCAGGGACATTTGGAGCAGTTGTTTCAAAAACATCATTGTAAACTTGGGGGCACCAGCTTTCAGAAGGCTTTTAATTGGCTCATTCTAAAAGCATCATTATCTTCCTGACTAATTCAGAATAAAATACATCATCTGGCCATTTTTAATGATACAACTTATTTTATATCCTATTTTAATACTTCTCATATTTTTGGAGGCAATTAACCTGTCTCTTAGGTTGTACTGTTTTACACAATAATTATCAGTCAGATAGAGATCAGTTATATTAGCTAAGAACTCTTCAGAGATAAAAATTTCTTGTTGTTGGGGTTTTATATTTTATTATATATAAGTTTAATTTTGATTATGATAAAATGGAATGACTATGTATGTTGGTGAACAGAAATGATTGAGGGTTCACCAGGTGCAAGTACTCCACAAAACACTAAAATGAAAGCAAGACATTAGAAAAGAAACTGCTTTTAGGCCATTTAAAATAAAATTAGGGGCATCTGGGTGGCTCAGTCAGTACTTTGACTCAGATCACCTATTTCATGGTTCATGAGTTTGAGCCCTGTGTCAGGCTGTATGTTGACAGCTTGGAGCCAGAGGCCTGCTTCAGATTCTGTCTCTCCCTCTCTCTCTGCGCACCACCCCCACCACTCTCTAAAAAATAAATGTTAAAAAAGATAAAAACTAAAATGAGAAAGATGATATATGAAAGTAAAATTTGATGTCCTTTATAACAATTTTAATTTAAATTGATTAAAGGCTAGTGATATATAGTTTACTTCCCTTTGAAAGATTCATGAAAACCATATTAGAAATGCAAAATTCCAATATCTCTAAAAGTAATTAATTTTGTCTATCTGCTTGTTAGCTTAATGAGGAATTTTCAGAAATAGCCACAGAAATATTTGTGGGGTCTTTGGGGAAGAATCCATATCTAGTATCTGGCAACTCATGTACCTCTTCTTGAGAAGACTCCCTTATAAAAAGGATAAAGCTCAGGGAAGAAATCACACTTCTGCTTTCCAAGTTCATTAGAACTACTACATTTTCAAATCTGGCCCATTAATATCTTTTTACTTAAACCAATTATTAAATCTATATCTCAGTGGCTCAATGAATATTACAGCAAACCTGAATTAAGGAGAAAGTTCCATTTCTGGAGAAATTAAGTAAGTCCTGGCCTAAAGGAATTAAGGCTAGGGCTTGGTGGCTAAGTATTTTTATTCGGAGTTCTTTATAAAATATTGCTTCATTTGTTCTCAGAAGATTCTTATTAACTCTTACCCTGATAAGTATTTTAACAGATAATGTTAATATATTAGAGTGAGGGACTAGGATATTTTCTTCTTCAGTCGATTGAACTTTTAAAATTTAGAACTATATAATATCACATGGACAGACAGAAGTTATAAATAGCAGTGACACTTCTGACTTAAACAAAAACTCTAGAGCAAACAAGGTTTTTTTTTTAAAGGACAATCTAAATATCATGTGCTTTCCACATACAAAGAATATGGATTATTTAGTCATCTTCTCAAAGCTGAATAAACAGGAAAAATTGTCATGAAACCTCTATGAAAGTATTTGATAACACAAAAAATAAAGAACTTAATAACAAGGCAAAGAAAGTGTTTTACTTTAAAAAAGAAAGTACAAGGCACAGAAAATTCTAGAACTAACTATGATCAGTAATATTCAGGATTACAATAATTTCTGTAAGTCTCTTTTGTCTCTCAAAAAAATAGTCAAGCTTATAAAAAGGACCCAACTAGTATCAGGTAAAAATTATAGAAATATTCCTCTCCATGTATATCAAGATGAAATTTTTAAATTTTAATTTTAAAGCATACATTTTGTTTCCCTTAGAGCAATGCAAATGGTGGCAATCTATGAATGGAACAGGTAGTTTTGATTACTACAGACTGGTAATATAACTTGAAGTCTGGAATTGTGATAGTTCCAGCTTTGCTTTCCTTTTTCCAAATTGCTTTGGCAATTCAGGGTCTTTTATGGTTCCATACAAATTTTAGGTTTGTTTTGTTCCAGTTCTGTGAAAAATTCTGTTGGTATTTTGATTGAGATTGCATTAAATGTATAGATTGCTTTGGGTAGTATAGACATTTTAACAATTTTTGTTTTTCCAATCTATGAGCATGGAATATCTTTCCATTTATTTGTGAGAGGTGATTTGCAATTGACATACCTGATAAAGGGTTAGTATTCAAAATATGTAAAGAAATTTTCAAACTCAACACCCCCTAAAACTCAATACTCAATTAAAAATTGACAGAAAACATGAACAGACATTTCTCCAAAGAAGACCCCTAGTTGGCCAACAGAAGCATGAAAACATACCTAACATCACTGATCAGCATGGAAATGCACATCAAAATCAGACAGATACCATTTCACACCTGTCCGCTGGTTAAAATCAACAAGTGATGACAAGGATGTGGAGGAAAAGGAACCCTCTTGCACTGTTGGTGGAAATGCACATTAGGGCAGTCACTGTGGAAAACAGTATGGAGGTTCCTCAAAAAGTTAAATTACAACTACTCTATGATCCAGCATTCACACTACTGGACATTTATCCCCAAAATACAAAAAACGCTAATTCAAAAGGATACATATACCCTATGTTTATTACAGCATTGTTTACAGTAGCCAAATTAAGGATGCAACCCAAGCGTCCACCAAGAGATGAATGGATAAAAGATGTGATATATATACACACAAAGGAATATTATTTAGCCATAAAAAGAATGAAATCTTATCTGCAATGACATGGATGGAGCTAGAATACAGTGCTAAGTGAAATAAGTCAAAGACATAGTATGTGATTTCACTCATGTAGAATTTAAAAACAACAAAAGCAAAGGAAAAAAGAGTGAGAAACAAAGAAACATACTCTTAGCTATAGAGAACAAACCAGTTAATCAGAAAGGAGATGGAGAGATGGGTGAAATAGATGGAGATTAAGGAGTGTACTTGCTGGGATGAGTACTGGGTGTGATATGATATGATATAATATAATATAATAAACATAATATAACCCTGTATGTTAACTATACTGGAATTCAAAATAAAAACATATAACTCATGCTTCTCTATAATGGCTACTAATATAATTGAGCAATATATAGTTTTGAGGAGAAACAATATTGTGACTTGTATTCTATATTAAGCCAAGTTGTCAACATTTATTATAAAAGAAACATTTTCAAAAATTCAAAGACTCAGAAAAGCTTATTCTTTTATTTGCTTTTAAATGAATACTTAACATATACATTTTTTAAAAAGACCTCCACATAATCACTATTTATTTAAAATATGCGCTTGTCATATATGTGAGCGAAAACTATATAATCAAAGTTCTATTATCAACTCTACCTTTTCCAGCTAACCTCCTGACCCAAAATTAGGCGTCATTCCTATTTTGATTTGTGTTAGTCCTATGAACTTAATTATAGTAAATAATATTTAACCATTATCAACTTATGTATCATTTTGTAATTTGTTTTTTCTTCAGTTTGTTTTACCAAAGATGACTTATGTGGAATTATCTCATTAATTTTATTTTGGTATTATATAAAGTTTATTAGCTTTCCTGTGGATGAAGCATTGGTTTTTCACATTATTTTTTTTTCAAAATGCAAGCAATTGCTACAATAACTTTTACATAAATTTCCCAGTGGACATAGGCAAAAAGTATCCATGACATAGACTAGAAATAGGATTTTTGGAGTGATATGGTATTAGCATTTGCCACACAATGTGACTTATTTGTCATTGCAAATTAGTTCTAGTTGCTAATGTATATCATATCATGATTTATTTTAGAAGTATTTTTTGACATTTTAAATTCTTCAAAAAGCCTGTATTCATGCCTTGATTTCAGTATAATTGCATTGCAGAGAACTTAAATCTTCTTTTAGAGTGCTAATGCACAAACATCCATTTGTCCAGCTTTTTAATAATGCTTCTATATTTATATTAAGTTTTCCATATCCATATTTTTTCTGCATGAGAGTGACTTTACATATCACTTTTTTTTTTTTTTTAGTGAAAAGTCCCAAAAATCTTTCAGTATGATTGTCAATTAATTTTGTAATTCAGACAACTACTATTCCACATACTTCTGTCTATTGTACTAAATGCAATCAGGTTCAATTTCTTTCTTGTGATTACAATGTTGTCGCTTTATCCTTACTAATGCCTTTGGGCCTTACAATTTACTTTTATTTTTACATAGTCACATCATTTTATCTTAATTTCCTGAAATTTATTTTCATCACTTTACATTCAAGTCGTCTCTTTCATACTTTACTATGAAAAGTTTTCCAGTAACTATTAAGTAGTACTTAATACCAATACAATGTTTTAATAAGCCTGGGAACAAGAATGGGTGATGGGATTACATAAGGAATGAATGAAATCTATTAAAATGTTTGTATTTCACTGATTTGGAAATGCAATCAAGAATAAATTGGAACTTTTCCAATTTTCCATTGTCATGGAGAACTTAAGTAACAAGAATTAGTGGCTGCTGTGAAACAAACAAAAGACACATATTCCATGTTGGAAAAGGTAGACGTAATCTTTCACAGCTCTGGAGTTAGAGACAGCGCGAGCAGGGGAGGGTCAGAGAGAAAGGGAGACACAGAATCCGAAGTAGGCTCCAGGCTCTGAGCTGGCTGTCCGCACAGAGCTCAGCGGGGCTCGAACCCAAAAACCATTCGATCATGACCTGAGCTGAAGCCAGAAGCCAGATGATTAACCGACCGAGCCACCCAGGCGTCCCACAACTTATTTCATATAACATTCTCAGGCCACAGGTATTTGGACTTAAACATGTTTTGGGGTAGCCAGCCATTTAACTTATTACAAAGTTTGTGAATCTGCAAAAAACAAAGCCATGAAAATATTGCTGGCTTGATTTTTATTAAGGAAGTTTATTTTGTTATTTTTAAAGGAAATTTAAAAGCACTGTTTCAGTAAGACTTACACAGAAATTTAAAATAGAATAAATGCTATTGAAAAATATGAAACATTTCATGGGAAAAATTAGCTAGCAATTTCTCTGTGGCATTGCCTTCCTAAAAGTAGCTAATTTTTATTGGAGTTGTTTATTTAGGTAATTTGTTAAATTATATTTAATCTCACTCATATTCCAAACATACTTAAGAGAATTATTACTTTTAACTCCTAATTTGATATTTCTTATTTTACCTTATTCCTTAACCTAAACATTAAGATCAACTGTATTTTTTTTCCCAGAAAATCCATGTGTACATCCCAATGTTAAACTCCCAGATAAAGACTATTTCTGGAATTCAACCAATTTCCCAATAAAGTGAACATTATATCAGAAAGGCCTTTTACTGTTGTTTTTCTGCATTCTGTTTCCATATATGCCATTCCCATTAGTATTTATATCTTCCATTCAGGTGCTACCTTCAGTTTAAGTATTGTAATTTATGTTCTGTACATTGTGCTACTGGCTTTGGGCAATGTGTACATTTTAAATAAACTAAATGAATAAATTAGTTTTGCTGTTCTAACTGCCTCTTACCTCCAGTATTTCTCTGAAAAAACATTGATTGCCTAAAGGAATATCTGAAACCCTATTTAGTTAGCAATTTTTAGTAAATAATGGGAGGCAATTGCAAAATATTTATAATATATAAATATTTAGATTGAAAATATTTGTCATAATTTATTTTACATTTACTGACATTTCAAACCTATAAAGTTGAGGGACTATTTATGGAGGAAAAAAATACCCCACAATTCTGAAAGCCAGTATACTTGGGGGTACAAGTTGAGACACAGTGGAGTAGTATTGTGGATAAAAATGGATAAAAATCTCCTTTTATATTTCATGTCACTATAACTATTTGAAGTACGACTCTGGAAAGGCAAAGAGTTACAATGAAATATTTGTGATTGCAGCTAAAGGTATGACTGTAGCTAAAAATCTTATTGCGTGATATTTTGCCTGTTTTCACTTAAAGTGAAAAGCTAATTTTTTAATAGAAGTTAATTAAGAAATTAATATCATTCCAGTAATATATCAATCCCAAAACATTATCTGCTGTCTTAAAAGTTATTTTCCTTGTCATTTGATTCTGGTTAAGAGTTTTTAAGATGCTTATCAATATAACCAAATGTTTATTGAAGACCTCTAAAATGAAAGACCTGGATTGCAAAGTTGGAAGAGATAGAGGGCCTTCTTTTTTTTTTTTTTCCAGTTACATACTATATATAAAATAATGCAGAAAAGCCCATAAAACAGTTTTTATGAGGTGGGATATTTTATTTTTTAACATAGAAGTAAAAATTATTTCTGAAAATATTATTATAGGAGTTTTCAAAGGAAAGTTATCATCTGACCTGGTTCATCAACAGTCTGTTTTCTGGGGGGTTCCTGGGAGGTTCTGTTAGTTAAGTGTCTGACTTCAGCTCTGGTCATGTTTTGCAGTTTCTGGGTTCAAGCCCTGTGTTAACAGCTCACAGCCTGGAGTCTGCTTCAGATACTGTGTCTCCCTCTCTCTCCTCTTCCCCTGCTTCTCCTCTCTTCTCTCCTCAATAAATAAACATTAAAAAGATAAAAAATAATTTTCTGGGTCTGTTAGCAAAAACATTGAACTTTGTAGTCATAATATAGCAAATAGACAAAAATACAATGGTAGTGGAAAATAATGTTTACGTTAGCAGATATCATCCATTTTCCAGAAAATCCAGCAAAGCATTTATTTATTTTTTAATGTTTACTTAGAGAGCGAGAGAGCGCAAGCACATTCACAAGCAGGGGAGGGGTGAATAACGTGAGACCCAGAACCCGAAGCAAGCCTCAGGCGCTGAGCTGTTAGCACAGAGCCTGATGCCAGGCTCAAACTCATGAGCTGTTAGCACAGAGCCTGATGCCAGGCTCAAACTCATGAACTGCAAGATCATGACCTGAGCCAAAGGTGGATGCTTAACCAACTGAGTCACCCAAGTGCTGGAGGGAGAGAACCTTAAGCAGGCTTCATATTCAGCAGGCCTGAATGCCACGACCCCAGGATCATGACCGGATCCAAAGTCAAGAGTCAGATGCTCAACTGCCCAAGCCACCCAGGTGATCCAAATATATTAATATAGTATGAGGGAAAGTTTTAAGATGTTCAGGATATCACTATATTCTGAATGATTTGCATGTGAGCGACTTTCCCCCTAGTATATATTATAAACTTCTGCAGTAACAGTATTATACTGAAAACTTTCTTATAAAGTTGTTTATCAATATAAAATGTTATTTAGAAGGCCACAAATGAAAAACATTAGGGATATATTAATCACAATAATACGTGCAAGAAAAACTTTCAGTAAATAGCTGAGAGAGAACCATATTATAAGAACGAGAATCTTGGAAATCAAATGAAAATTTCTATATAAATAATGATTTGTTGGCATATGATGCTATAATATACAACCTCAAATTGTGAGTGGCTTCACAAAGCATAAATTTATTTCATACAATGTCTGATCACTCGCTCAATTTCCAAATGTTTCTCCAGGGCATCAGTGAACAATGTGTGGCCGCCTCTCAGGCTTGTTTGATTTGAAGACCTTCCCTATTAGCCTTCAGTTCCAATATTGTAATAGCAGGAAGAGAGATCATGGAAAATCTTAAAGTAACTCTTAAATGCTTCTATTCAGAAGTGACCCACCTCCCTTCATCTCAGATTTTTCTGGCCTAAGCTAGTCACATGTTTATATCTACTTTCACATGTAGGAGAGTGTATCCATCCCTATTTGCCTTAAAGTGTTGGTTGGGAGCTTTATAATCTATATCAAATTTCTTCCTAAGAACTTGAGAGGTAGAAAAAAATGAAAGAATGAAACTGATAACTAAAGTTATGTAGTCTGGATTCCTTAGACATTGACAATTTGGTGGGGCATTGCAAAGCTTAAAGTTCACATGTGATGTTCATTTACCTGGGTTTTAACAAATACAAAAAACCATGATTCCACCAGCACAATATTATCCAGAATAGTTCACTCAACATTTCCCTTGTGTATAACCTTTACAGTAACTACTCTTTCCCCTCTAACCTTTAACAACCACAGATATCTTTTTTGTCCCTATGTTTTTCTCTCTTCTAGAACATAAAATGTATGGAATCCTACAACGTTCAGTTTTTGGGTCTAGCTTCTTTCATTTAGCAAAATGCATGTAACTTTCATCCATGCTGTTTGAATCAATAGCATGATTGATTTATTTTTTAAGAAATGTGTATATATACAGTTTTATCATTGAATAATGTGGGGGTTAAAGGGCACCAACCAGCTCTTGCAGTTGAAAATCTGCATATGAACTTTTGACTCCCCGAAAACTTAACTCCCAATAGTCTACTGTTGACCAGAAAAGCCTTATTTATAGCAGTCAACTGACATATATTTTGTTTGTTGTGTGTATCCCATACTGTATTCTTACCAGAAAGTAAACTAGAGAAAAGAAAATTTTACTAAGAAGATCTTCAGGAGTTGGGAGGTTTGGGTGCCATGGTCGGCTGAGCAACCAACTCTTGATTTTGGCTCAGCTCATGATCCCAGGGTTGTGGGATTGGTCTCAATGCCAAACTCCATGCTGAATGTGGAGCCTGCTTAGGATTCTCTCTCCTCCTCCTGTTCCCTCTGCCCCTCACCTGATCACATGTGAGTTCTCTCTCTGTCTCTCTCTTTCCAAAAAAAAAATCTTCAAGAGAAAATGTATTTATAATATTGTACTGTATTTATTGAAAAAATCACATGTAAGTGGTCCCACACAATTCAAATCCATGTTATTCAAGGGTCAACTCTGTGTGTGTGTGTGTGTGTGTGTGTGTGTGTGTGTGTGTGTGTGTGTATCCTTCTCAGATTCCTTAGCATATTATGATATACTTTAATTTAGTTTTATTTTATTTCTGAGTGCTACATTATGTCCAAGAAAGTACCTTCTATGTTTTACATTTTCTTAGTCCTTTTTTAGGACTGAGTTTCTACCACTTATTTTTTTTTATCATTTACTGAGGAATTAGTATTTAAGTCTCTCTAATTTTGAATTTATTTACCTTTCTAGATCAATTAATTTTTTACCTCATAAATTTTTGGAGCTCTCTTGTTATATGCATATTGTTTAGGATTATTATGTCTCTTGAGGAATTGACTCTTTTATCAATTATACATAGTTTCTTTTTACCCTTGATATTCTTTAAAACCAGTTTTTAATGCTTTTATTTATTTTTGAGAGAGAGACAGGGAGAGAAAGAGAGAGACAGCATGAGCAGGGGAGGGTCAGAGAGAGAGAGAGAGAGAGAGAGAGAGAGAGAGAGAGAGAGACACAGAATCCGAAGACAGGCTCCAGGCTCTGAGCTAGCTGTCACCACAGAGCCTGACACGGGGCTCAAACCCACAAACTGTGAGACCATGACCTGAGCCAAAGCCAGATACTCAACCAACTGAGCCACCCAGGTGCCCCTACCCTTGATACTCTTTATAATGAGGTTAACACATTCTGAAATTAATATTGCTGTTTCAGCCTTGAATTTTTTTCTTAGTTTTTTTTCATGATGAACTGTATTTAATCACTTTTTAACCTCTCTCTTTATATTTCTGTTAGTTTATTATGGAAAACATATAGTTTTTTCTTTTGTGTATAATCTGAAAAATCTGACATTTAGCTCATATATTTAGACAATTTACATTTACAATAATTATTGACATAGGGAAATTAAAATCAACTATCTTGTTATTTGTTGAGGTTGTTGTTTCTTTGACTTCTATTTTGCCTTCTATGGTTTTGTTTGAGCACCTTTAATGATTCTATCTATTGACTTTTGTATACACATTTTTATCTACTTTAAGTGGTTTCCTTAGGGTTTACAATATAAAAATTTAAATATGCTGTTTCTACCTTCAAATGATATTTTATTGCTTTACTGTAGCGAAATAGATATTCTAATACCTTGTCTCATCTTTTGTCATATACGTTACACTTAGATACGCTATAATCACCCAATACATTGTTACTATTACTACTTTAAAGGATCAGGTACCTCTATAGACATTAAAGTAAGAAAAATAAGTGTATTTTTACATTGATTTCCCTTTTGTTCTTATTTCTTTGTGTAGATCTAATATTTTGTTCTATAACATATCCTTCTGTCTGAAGAGCTTCCTTTAGCAATTCATGTTGCTAAATTCATTCCATCAGCTCTCATTTCCTGAGAAGAGCCTTATTTCTCTTCCCTTTTGCTGAATGTGATAGAGTCTGTACCTATGTACAGACACAGACTCACAAGCTAACAATGTTTCCTTTTTCTTTCCAGAATTCTAATATGTCATTCTTTTGCTTCCATGATTTCCGATAAATATGCTGTAATTGTTCTCTTTTGTCTAGGAAATTTCTTTTTAAACCATCTGATTACTCTTAGAATTTTCTCTCTCTCTCTGGGCTTGAGAAACTTGAATTCTAAATGTAACACTTAGGTGTGTGTGTGTGAGTGATATGTCTGGGTTTTGGTATTTAACTTGCTGTTCTTGGGCTTCTTGATTGTGCTTTGGGATTTGTCACTGTTTTGAAAAATCTTAAGCATTATTTCTTCTCTTCAAATAATTTTGGGGGCGCCTGGGTGGCTCAGTCAGTTGGGCCTCCGACTTCGGCTCAGGTCAGATCTCACGTTCGTGGGTTCGAGCCCCGCGTCAGGCTCTGTGCTAACAGCTAGCCCAGAGCCTGGAGCCTGCTTCCGGTTCTGTGTCCCCTTCTCTCTCTGCCCCTCCCCCTCTCATGCTCTTTCTCTGTATTAAAAAAAAAAAAAAAACATTAAAAAAAATTAAAAAAACAAACAAAAAAAACAATTTTGTTTTTGCTTATATTTTTTTTACTTTCATTCATTTTTTAATTTTTAATTTTTTTTACATTTGCTATTGGCCCTTAGCTCTTGGATGAATTGTTCTACTTGTATTGGTTTTGTTGTTTGATTTTTTTTAACCCTTTGTGTTTGTTTAATTTCAATTACTCTACATTCAAATTCACAGAATACTCCTTAGTTATGACAAATCTACTTATAAGCCTATCAAAATCATTCTTCATGTCTATTGTGCTTTTGATTTTCAGTATTTCCTTTTTCATCTTTCTAGAGTTTTTTTCTCTGAGGATATCCTCTACCTGGTCTTACATCTTGTCCATCTTTTCCATTATAGTTTTTAACATTTTAATTATAGTTATTATAAATTCCTTTTCTAATTGTAACATCTAAATCTGATCTTAATGATTGATGTCTCTTGTCAGACAATACCTATTCTTGCATTTTTGGTATGCCTCATATTTTCTTGTTGAAAGCCAGACATATTTTATAGGATAGCAGATTCTGAGGTAGATATTTATTATGCATGGGGAAGAATACTTGTTTTTGTTCCTGATGGATCTATAATGTAGGGATTTTGTACAAGTAACTCCAAATTCCTATAGGAGTATATCATTTTTTTCTCCTTGCTTCTCCTCCTTGAACTGTTCCTCAGAGAGTGCCGTTTTCTGAGAGCCATTCCAAATCTTCCAATGTCCTTTTTTACTTAAGGCTTGTTTATAAGGAAATGGGGATGGAGGCTTTCCTGATGTGATGATTAAGCTTGTATTTGGAAAACACAATGGATTTGCAAATCCCTTTTGGCCCTTGCAAGTAGTACTGCCTCCCCTCCAAGTATGGATCTCCCCTCCACCCAGTTCCTTTCCCCCATGTGCAGTAGGTGAATCTTAGGATCCTTTTGTTATAGAGTTGAAGTCCTTCCTTCTGAAGTTTAATTTTGTTACTTGGGTGAGATAAGTTAGATGAATCAGTAGTGGCCTTCCTTCCTCTCCTTCAACTGTGATGATATTCCAGCACTGTGCTGAGTCACAGGCCTTGGTATCCTTTTTCCTACAAATGACTCTTGTTCTGTGGGGGGAACTACTGGAAAGAAATCTGGCTGGAGTTGACAATGGCTACTATTCCCCACCATTAGCTTGAATTAAGTAAGGTACTTTTTCATATTCTCCCTAATCCTTCTTGCAAGAGCCTAGTGAGACTCCTGGAAGGAAAGGGTATAAACAAGTGGGAACTCTCCTATGACTCTGAACTTAGGAGTTTCATACTTTCATGCTAGCTCAACATTTTGTCAATGGTACTGGTTTCTCAGTCTATCATATTATATTATGCCCACTGACATTTACTTCATTTTAGTAAATGCTCAAGTTCTGTCTCTAGATTTCATATAACTCTGTCCTATGACCTGAGGTTTCTGATAAGTTCATTAATAGTCCTTAATTTGTACTTTCCTAATATTTTCCTGTAGAGTTGGGGAGACTACTTCTTCCAGCTCTCTTCATTTCTGAGGTGTTCTGTGTGTGTGTGTGTGTGTGTGTGTGCACACATGCATTTTAATTTTTATAATGCAGAGTCATTATTTTATATTTTTACCAATTTCTCAAACATAGTAAAAAGGATCACAAAATTGGATGTGCTTCAAAACTGGTGAAGCATATTATATATTTGTTGGGAAGAATAAAAATATTGCCTGACCCTAATGAATTTACTGATTTTGTGTTTTGATGTGTAGAAAGGCACAAGATGAATGAATCACTTTTAGGGTGATAAGAAAGCATATATGTTAAAATAAATAAATTGCTGCTACAGTTCAATGCTGAAATATTTATTCTTCAGAGAAGGTGTGTACTATGCAGGGTGATGCAAGGCAAGAGCTATAAAAATCAACATTTCCAAGTTATTTTTATGTAAATTTAGGGAAATTGTTACCATTCTAAAGGTCTTCATGTTTTCCTAAGAGTTTGAGAACTACAAATAGCAAGAGATGGTGCAACTAGTTCTTGGTGTTTAGATCCTAATCCCTGAAATCTACTTCTTGGAAGTTGTGAATGGATTTTAGATACCAGGATGAAGTAGTAAAATCATTGGCACAATTTGGATTAAAGTATAATGATTTTAAAATCCCTTTTATCTTTTTTCCTACGAATTTTCAATGTGTTGCCTATTACATTTTCAAGGTTGTTCATTTTATTTTTTCCAAGATTGGACATTTTAATATAAGAAAAAGTACTATTGGTTTGATTAATTTTAACTATAAAACACTTAAGTCATTATATTAACCAGCCATTCCATACTATCTTAAAACATAGTTTTGAAAAGAGTAATCATAAATTTGTCCCTTTTAAGATGATCAATAAATTATGTCTTGAATATTCTAGTTTATATAAATGTCTCCCAATTTTTTCTCACATGATCTATAATTGTAACAATCTTTTGAGCTTAAAAGTTGGAGGGGTGTCCTGGGTGGGTGGCTCAGTCAGTTAAATGTCCTCCTTTAGCTCAAGTGATGATCTCATGGTTTGATTTGAGCCCATGTTGGGCTTCTTGCTGACAGTTTAGCCTGTGCCTGCTTTGGATTCTGTGTCTCCCTCTCTCTGACCATACCTACTCATGCTCTGTCTCTCTGTCTCTGTCTCTGTCTCTCTCTCTCTCTCTCAAGAATAAATAAGCATTAAAAAACATAGAGAGTTGGAACAAGAACACTTTAGATAAATCGACGTACCTACTAAGTCATGAGAAATTTTTCATATTGGTCCTTTATTAAAACATTATCAGGGACTCTCACCTATATGTATTTGTGTTTGTGTATCCATTTGTTAAGGCGGTGACCATTAACTATCAATAGGTTTTAACATTCATCAAAATCTTTTCTCTCCAGATTGCTTATAATGCAAAACACATTGTAAGGATCTTGTCAAAAATAAGAACCCTCTAAAAGATCAAGAGAAAATGTTGAATATTTGACTTAATTTATTCTTGCTGTTGTTAATATGAGATGATGTTTTAAACAAAGACCTCTTGTTAGGTTTTGTATATTTTATTAGAATTTTTTTTAATGGGTTCAAACAGAATTATTCTTTATTCCTTTAAACACTTTATTATGTTTATCTTTTGATTATAGAAAAACAGTATGAAAAATAAGAAATCCAAATTCCAATCTCAGAACATAAAAAAAGTCATCTTCAAAGCCAACATTTTGTGAAACAGATTTGAAAACAAACTATCATCCCTATGGAGCTGTTAAACATGCCTTTTTCATGCTTAAAGTGTGAAGAAAACAGCTTCCTTGATAAGCACTATTGAGAGTCATGACCGTCTGGCAGCTTATTCATTAAAAATATCTGTAATTTACTTTTTAAAATTTTTGCAGACATCCAAACAGCTGCAATAAACTATAGCACTTATGTGTTGATGTGAGAACTTAAGGTGTATTTTTAATGTATAAAATATAAAAGACCTATTCTTATTTTAATATCTTCTCTTTTATGTCATTTCATTTCATGCTGAAACTTTCGTCAAAGTCATCATCCTTGTGAAACCTATATGTATTCAAATTTCAGTTATTTTTTATATTCACTGGATTGGCTGAATTTGCTGCCTTAGACTTATTTAACAATCGGAGACACTTATTATTGACACTTCACATTTCTATCACATAACTTTATCAATATCAACTTTCTTCCAAATTTAAAAAGGAGGGCACCTGGGTGGCTCAGTCGGTTAAGCACCAGCTTTAGCTCAGGTCATGATCTCTCATTTTGTGGATTCGAGCCCTGCATCAGGCTCTGTGCTGACAGCTAGCTCAGAGCCTGGAGCCTGCTTCAGATTCTGTGTCTTCCTCTCTCTCTGACCCTCCCCTGCTCACACTGTCTCTTTGTCTCTCAAAACTAAAGACATAAAAAATGATTTCTTCTCACAGTTTTATGTGTGTGTGTGTATATATATATATATATATACACACACACACATACACACATGTATATATACAAACATATAAATACATATACAATCAATGTATATGTATATTCATACTTGCATATTTGTGAATGTATGAATACATCTATGAATACCTATGAATCTTACTGGAAAGTGACTTTCATTGCCTCTGTTCAATTTTTGCATTTGGCAATGCTTTATCAATGCCTTCAAAGAAACTGTGAAATTAAAGACATCTTTTACTAGCTAATTAGAATATTACTTTTCTTTTTTGAAGAAAATATCCTTATTTTTCTACAGACAGTCATGTGCTTCTGTTAGGATCGAATAAAAAGACTGTCAAAGAACTAAAAAACTTATATATACTTCTTCCTTTAGTGATTTAAAGTTTTCAAAGTCAGAGAATTATTTTATTCCGCTCTATGAACACAAAAACATGAATATATAAGTGGAACACTAAAACCATGTTAACATGCATTTTTACAGTTGCTTATTATTATAAAATGTTTCCAGTTATTCTTATTTACTTTTTGCAAAACAGTTTGGAATATACAAATTTCAGAAGAGGCATGAATACCCAAAAGTCATATGAAAACATTTAATTAACTTAGTTAATTAAATACAGTTAAAGTACCTAATAAATATATTTTGGAAAAATTAGTCTAGAAAAGAGATCTCAGATAATTCTTCATTTATCACTTGTGATATTTGTTATTATTTCTATTTTCTGGGAATAGAAGATCCTGGGATCTGTTATGAGAAACAGGGCCTTGAACTGCTTTTCTCTTCAAGCTTGATAGATGCTCCTTGAAGCATGGACTTCATTGTCTTCCAAGATGCATTTCTACTGTGTCTGCCTTGGAATTAGTTGCTTTTTCCTTATCCAGCATTGGTTTTCGTACATCTCACAACTGGATTCTAGGAAATGAGCATCATTGCAAGTGTCCAGTACTTATTTAGATGACAAATTGGGGAAAGCTGTATTTCTTTAAAACTATTCAGAAAGATAAATGTATGTGTCGGAAACATCTTGGAGTGGAGTAGGAGAACAATGCTACCCTCACCCGCATTAAGATCTAGGCTTTAGTGAGGACAGATGGTCTTTAACCTGTCTTTTGATAAGAATTTGGGTCATGGTGATTATCTGAATGTGATAGTGAATTTGGGATCAGATCGAACACAAGTAATTTTCTTTTCTTTTGGCATCCCCTGGCCCTAATTTTCTCTTAAATATATAAAGAATATATTTTTGAAGTTGAGAATAATTAAATAAATATTGTACACTAGCATATTTTGGCCTGACACATTCCCAACAGCCCCCCTCCTAAAAGAGCATTGACACTCATAACCTCCTTGACACTCAGAATCTCTTCCGGGGAAGTATTTACTCTCACAGTTTTCCTTCCTCACAGTATCTACTGAAGAAGATAAAGTGACTTCTAATTTTTTATAATGTTTATTTTTGAGAGAGAGAGTAAGACATAAAGAGAGAGAGAGTGGAAGCAGGGTAGGGGTAGAGAAAGAGGGAAACAGAATCTGAAGTAGGCTCCAGGCTCCATGCTGTCAGCACAGAAAAGGCTTGAACCTACAAACTGTAAAATCATGACCTGAGGCAAAGTCAGATGTTTAACTGACTGAGCCATCCAGGTGACCCTAAAATGATTTCTAGGGGCACCTGGGTGTCTCAGTCAGTTAAGTGTCCAACTTTGGCTGAGGTCATGATTTCACGGTCTGTGGGTTCGAGCCCCTCATTGGACTCTGTTCTGACAGCTAGCTCAGAGCCTGGACCTGCCTTTAGATTCTGTATCTCCCTCTTTCTCTCTGACACTCCCCTGCTCGCGCTCTCTCTCTGTCTCTCAAAAACAAATAAAAAACATAAAAAAAAAAAGATTTCTAGTGCATTTGTGACTATAGTACTACAGAACTCAACTGTCTTCTATTGGCTAATGAAATGTACCATATATTGTGCATACCCCAGATGGCTCCATGATTACACAAATGGAAGACTGCACAGAGAAAAACATGCAGTTTATAGTTCTATATGTTAAGTGCTTTTATTCTGAAATAAGAAATATATTATTTAGGAGTTAAAATTCACCTTATGAATATTTTGTTTCCCTTTTAATGTGGCTGTTAACAAATTTTAGTTCTGTTTTTCTCTTCAAATTAAGGTTTTGTTTACTCTTCATTTTTGACATAGTCTTTAATGTTAAATTTTTGATAATTAAAAAACTTGGAAGAAGTATTTGTGGCATTTTTTTGTTAAAGAATTAAAAACAGATTTTGGTGCTAAATTTGAAAAACTATATAAAGAAAAACCTTCAAATTCTATGACTAAATCAAATTTTTGTGTCTTCATAAAACACTAAATATTGACTATCTTTTTCCAATTGTTTAATTTTGTTTTATGTTATTTTTAAATAAAACATTATATTTAGCCAAATGACATATTCTTTTCATGAATATAGGCTATTATTTAAATATCATTATTAGGGGTGCCTGGGTGGCTCATGTGGTTAAGTGTCTGACTCTTGATTTCAGCTCAGGTCATGATCTCACCATTCCTGGGATCCTGCCCTGCATCAGGCTCTGCACCGACAGTGCAGAACCTGCTTGGTGTTCTCTCTCTCCCTTTCTGCACGTCCCTTGCTTGTGCACACTCTCTCTCAAAATTATATCATTATTGGGAAGCCTAAGTGGTTCAGTAGGTTGAGCACCCTATTCTTCAGCTCAGTCATGATCCCTGTTCCTGGGATTAAACCCTATTTTGGGCTCCATGTTGAGCATGGAGTCTGCTTGAAATTCTCTCTCCCCTCCCCCCTCTGCCCCCTCCCCCCTCTGCCCCCTCCCCCCTCTGCCCCCTCCCCCCTCTGCCCCCCTCTCCCCCATCTCCCCCCCCAGTCATGCTCTTTCAAATAAAACAAAATTATTAACTGTAATTACATATTTTTCTATTTGAAGCATATTTCAAACATCTTTATATTAAAATTTTACATAATATATTTTAAACATCAGTCATATTCAATATTATTTTACCAGATATAAAACATTCCACTATATTTTACCTTTATTAAAATTGAGGAATCAACATTTTAGACAAAAATATACATGCACATATATACTTGTAAAAGTTTGGCATTATCTTTGGAATTCCATCATATTTGTTTCATAAATATTTCTACAAGCTACTATTTGCTCCTAAATATTTGGATAATTCATGATTCATATGTTTCCATTCTTGTTTTGGTAAAACTAGAGTGAATTTTCTGTGCTTGTTATGTAAGTATTAGCACTACGTTATTTCCTACAACTGTAAGTTTTTGATATTTAAACCTGAAAAAAAACCCCAGTATGATTAATATAGGGTGTGAATATATCCAAAGAAGTGTTGTTTCCATTTTTGTTTCTTCTTTTGTGTAAGTAGGGCAAATCTAAAATCTATGCTGGCCAAACATAATGTTCTGGGGTATGGTATTTAAACGGTTCACTAAAGTCACAACAGCATTCATCGAGTGACATGTTTTGTTGGAATATATTTTAAAAAGCTCATCCTACATTTTTAGATTACAATTTGTCTGATAGGGATCTTAGAAATTCAAACTACCACCTAAAATTTTATGGATACTTGCAAGGTCTTAACGAATCTCAGATATAAAATAGTTACAAGTGACATATCAGATCACCACTATCAGCATTGTTTATTTACTTCTTAATTTTCCTTTCACTTCTCCACATTAATGAGTAGATTGTAGCTTACTTATTTACTATGTTGAATAATATTTTGTCCAGTAGGTCTAAGAATGAGTTATGTAATTATTTGGTGATATATAGGGTGTTTTTAACTTTTCATTTTAGGTAAAATGCTATAAAGTAGGATTAAATTCTTCCTAAAACTTATTTTTGCTTAATGACTGAGGAGTACAATTAATCTTTGTACATTTGAGAAATATCAACAAATTATAATTTTGCCATCATAGTAGCCATTCTTTTGCAAAATGACCTTCTGTAGCTTTCCTTACAGCAAGGGGGAAATACGTAATTAAACCAACACTAGCAAAATAACAAAATGCTATTATGCCCTAGAAAAAAAATATGGGAGGAGTATCAGGTCTGAAATGGGGTGAGTTGCAAGGGAGAAATGCTTCAAAGAGAAAATAACATTTTACATTAAAAGGAGGCAGGATCAGCACAGTTGTAAGACACGGATAGTTCTATTCAGTGCAATAGGCAATCTGATTGTCTTCTCCTTGTAGCAGAGTGGGAGATGATACTTTCCTGCCATTGAGCCAAGATTTGGAGAATTATGTGTTTCTTCCTATACACGTGTAACAATGCCAGAATTCTGCTCTCCTTGCCTTTCTTTCTCTGCCCCAGCAATCATGGAAACACATGGTAAAAAGACTGGAGTTTAGTTTCTCTGGCAAGTTTTCTCAAACAGCAACATAATTTGCATGAAAAAGTTTTATACTTTTGGTGTTTTAAGTTCCTCTAATTTGAAGGTTGTCTGTTTCTACATTATAACCTAGAAGACACTAAGAAATATACCAACTGAACATAATGTGAAGGATTGTATGCAGAAGAGATCGGGATAAGGGAAAACTTTATGTTCAAATGTCAGGGATGAAAGAGGAAACATGGCATTTCATTGGAAAAAAAGAGCAGTTCAATATAGCTTGATTTTATAGAAAGTATGAAGGTGGAGTTGAAAAATTAGGCTCAAGTGTTTTGTATACAACATTTAGAAATGATATGTTTAGATTTTTATCATCAGGACAAATGGCAGCTAGTGACAAATTAGAAACAGGAATATTATATGAGTATATTTACAGATCAGAAAGTATCTTGGCTGTAGTATGAAAAATGCATTGGATTGATCAATTAATTAAGCATATGGGGAATGAGTAAGACTTTTTTTCCAGGAATGGAAGTGTTCTGTTTTGTTTTCCTTTTTCAGTATTTAAAAAAATATTGAACCGTTATTTTTACCCTTATTGTCTCTGATGAATGAATAATCATTTACTCTTTAGGTATGTGGTTTCTTCTCTTTATGTTGTCACTGTGACAACTTTAGTATTTTCTATCTTCGGTTTTTATGAGTTCAACTATGATTTGACTAGGTATGGTTTTCTTTGTATTTATCTTGCTAAGGGACAGCTAAACTCTAAACCTGTGTATTACTGATCCCCCCCACCCCCATTTTAGAAAAAATTCAATTATTATATCTTTAAATCTTTTTTTTTTCTTCTGCCTTACTCTCATTCTCTTCTCCTTCTACAATTCCTGTGTGTTAGACGTTGGGTATTTTATCCCAAGTTCTTAGAGTCTCTAATTTTCTTTAGTTTTTTCTCTCTGTTCCTTGGATTTGATCTTTGAAATTGGTAACTGCTCAAGTTCACAAAGTCTGTATTACTCATCCAGTGAAATGGTCATTTTAGTTATTATACCCTTCAATTACAGAATTTCTATTTGGCCCTTTATAGTATCTGTTTCTCTGTTGAAATTGTTAGGTTGAAGCTAGGCAAGGGACTCTGCCTCCGGCCTTCTTTCCAAGTCCTTGAATGGGAATGAGAGAGACAGGGGCTGGAAGCAAGGAGGGTGATACATAAGCTGCACGTTAAAAGTGCTGGGGGCAGGAAGGGTGGGGCACAACATCCTGACCTGGTGGTTTTCAAGACTTAGGGCTGACAGATCAAGAGTCACAGGTATGGAGCATGCTCTCTTCTTCCACCTCTGCCCCAGAGCAATCCCTAGACTTATAACACATTTGCATTGTGGGTACAGTCCCCCACCCCCAGGGAGAAAGGCTGCAATGAGGGTTCTGGTACAAACTCTGTAGTGTGAAAAACTCTCCCTCCAAGTCTATGGGAGGGGTTCCCCCAAGTGATTGGAAACAGCCTCCAATAGAGACCAACCCACTGTATGTCATTTCTCCTCCTAGCCCAGAGAGACCAAATAATATCTAATTCCAAAACAACCCAGGGCCAGTTGCATTTCCCACAACCTGCCTGCTTTCCTACCTTGCAAGAGTATGATTTCACTTTAGATAAACTGCTTTGTGCTTAGTACTTTCCTTCCGGCTGTCTTTGAGTGTGGATCCCCACCTTGAATCTTCTCAAAATCAAGGACTGAGACCTCCATTCACACATGTAGACTCTCTCACTGGTAACAAAATCACTTATCTATTTATTAACTAAGATTATATTTTTTAAAGTTCATGAACATATTTATGAATGGTTGCTTTTAAATCATTGTCTGCTAGTTTCAGTATTTGTGTCTTTTTGTTGACATTTTGGATCTTGGTGGATAACATTTTCATGTTTCATTGCATGTTCAATAAGTTTTAATTGTGTGCTTTATATGATCGACTAACTATTGGCGACTTTGGGCTGAGCTATCATCCTGTGGCATGTGCTGTGTTGATTTTTGTTGTTGTAGATAGTTGAATTACTGGCTAATCATTTGATCTTTTGTACTCTAAATTTAATATTTTTTAGGGCAGATATATAATTAAAGATCTTGTAAGGATGCAGGTCTGAAACTGACTCCATGAAACAATAGAAGGGCACACATTGCCCAAGGCAAAAGGGACCACCCTTGTAACATTTCTGGAGGGGGGGGGCTAAAGATGGAGGTTAAGACTAGTCATGCCCTACCTGAGGGTTCTGGGTCCCCTCTGTAACTGGTTAAAGTTACTGTCAATGATGTGATGCTATATTGATTGGACCCCTGTACCTGTGTCACAATTTCCTGTAACTCCCCCTTCCCAAACTCATAAAAGGCCCTGCCCCGCCATGTGGGGGCTCACTCCACGTGGATCCAGTGTGTTGTTGAAGTCTGTGAACCCGAGTTTAGGCTGGCCGGGCCTAAATTCATAATAAAGCCCTTTGCTTTTGCATGCGTGATTTGGTCTCCCTGGTAGTCTCTGGTTTTTGGGGGCAATATTAAAATCTGGGCATAACAATCTAAGGTGTTTTCAAAGCCCATCTAACCTGGCGTAACTCACAGTGCAATCTCTGCATTGTGTGAAAATGTTGTCAAGCTTTGATTTTCAACTTTGTTAGAGCAGAACTAGAAGATGAATTCTCATATGTGGTAACCGATTCTTACATTTAATCCTGGCATCTCTGCCAGATGCCTTTTGTGATAAATGTATTGTTCTTCTTTGGATCAGCCAATATCTACACTCTTCTAGTACTGATTGGCCTCTCCTGTATCCGCTTGTCTCTCAAATCTGCAGTAGGTTTGGTAAATGAATACCCTCCCTGATAAGCCTTGAGTTTTGCCCAGTGCATACACATCTAAGGATTCATGGGGGAACGTTCACAACAAATTCTGATGTTCTCTTTTCACCTACACATTTACTGTCTAAGGATCCACCCTGAAGTTTCTAGATTTCTCTTCTGATCATTTTGTGCAGGGAATCACCATGATTTTTTGGACTCTGGCTCAATGAGGCTTGGAGCAAGGCTAATCATGTGGTTCACCTCATGAGTTTTTCTTATATCATGTATAATGAACTTCTTGTTATCCAATACCTGAAAGAACTGCCTCTTTTGTCTATTTTAAAAGTGGTTTAATGCAGTAGGGCAAATCAAGTAGCACTTAATCTTTTACAAATGGAAGTAGAGTTCTACCTAACTTATTTTTGAAGAACAAATTGACAGAACAATAGTCTAATAAAAGTAGCCTACTGATTTTTTTTCCCCTAATTAAACCATCAGTATTATGTTTCTGGCAATGCCTCTCTGTATGTCCAGACAGTTCACAGATGGGATTGAAATAGCTAACGTCCATTTATAGGTAGAGGGACTCATAATGAATTTTGTTAACTGCCTCTAAGTTTTCCCTAGAGTTCCTATTCTTCCTTTGAGCACAGCACTCTTCTCTGTTAGCTTAGCTGGGCTTCTAACCTAGCTGAGCTTTGTTCACTCTTGTTTCAGCATTATTCTTTTCTGCTCCAATGCTTACACAGCCCAGTTTGTTTACTTTAGTGCTCTCCAAGCTTATTTTGCTCCCTGACCTTTCCAGATTTGTGCATTTATACTAAAGACATGATTGGATGCTGCTTTGGTAGATTTTGCTGAAGATACTTAAGCTGACCTGGAAAATGGTTTAGCCCACCAGATTTTAAAAAGACAAATGTATTCATTAGAACGATGACTTGCGGCAAATGTACAAAATTAATTTTTACAATTACCTTAATCTGTACAACTGATAATTTAGATTTAGAATTATGCTGAGTGGGAAAGGAGACTAAGCAATCCTAATAGTATGGAGAATAATTATGATATAGGTAAACACTATGGGAATGTAAGCTCTAAGCAGTTTCTGTGAGCTGCTTTGAATACAAATTCACAAAATTTGTGCACATTTTACTTTTTTAATGCTACTTTACGGTGAAGTCATTTGTTTTGGTCAGTTTTACAGATGCAGAATGGGTTATAAATATGAAATATTTGGGGTTGATTAGAATCATCTACTCATCATGATATCCTGGCAAAAGATGATAATCCTCACAACAGGAATTGGATCCTAGCAAAGAGGCATATGGAGAACAGCAGGACCAAAGTAAACATCTATCTAGGCTGTGTATTCACACTGTTCAGGCTCAATAAAAGGCTCTCAGATGTGAATTCTCACTTGAGGTTAAGATCCAGACTGGTAATTCTGATTCAAGCAAGAAATTAAGGAGCATCAAGAATATATACAATCACTTCTATCTGCTTTTGATAACCTATTTCGAAGACATTTTATTTACTCAATGTACATAATAATGAAATTGAGATTACCATATTAATATTAATATTCTATATTTTCAAAATTATTTTGAGTGAAATGAAGGGATTATAGACTTTTAAAAACATACTTCTATACTGTGCCAAATAATTCTTTCACTTCAAATAGTAAAGTTACACATTATATATTTCTCTATTATATAATGGCCAAAAAATGTTTTTTTCCCTTCTATTTCAGGTGATAAATCAACTTCAAATTAAATAAAGCTGAATTTATTCCTCATTTCACTTTAGAAAATTCTTTATATTTTAAATCAACATCTATCCGGGATTTTGAGTGCTAACCAGGCCCATAGCAATAGGCAGAATGGGTATAAGACTAGAATTCCTACCAGATGCCACAATGAATGCAATGAACACTGAAAAAGAAACAAAAATGAATTTTGATCTTGGTTTGTCACCGAATAGATAGATAATTTTATATGCAAACAATGGAGTATATGACTGTATATTCAAATTGTTTCTAGAAGTTAGACAGTACCATCAAATGCTGGCCATATAGGACACGAAAAATATATTCATTATAGTTATGCAGCAATGTTGTAGACTCTGGGTCTGGAGTTCTCTTTTGCTCAGCAAGAGAGCCAGATGCAGGATTAAAATGCAAGAGAGGCTAATGTCCTGGAGGAGACAAGAGCCCAAGTAAGGGTCCTTGCTCTGCTTTTGTTAGGATCAGAAGGCCTACAAGCATGGTGGATGTGCACAAAGAGACAATGAAACCTTAAACATGAACTCATGGGCGTGGAGGAACAGAAGTTTTGAAGATATGAGGTGTTAGGAGTTTGGGTCAATAGAAAATAAAATTTTGGTGCTGGGCAGAAGGTTGTTTACAGCTCACAGGAGGGGCCACCTCTGTTTACCTAAACTGAGGATAAGAAAGACGGGGCATGCTATCTCAGGGTCAACAAGGCCGCTTTCTTCTGCTAATTAAGTCCTCTCTGGGCAACTTTGCCCTTTGGTGGTCCATAGTCTTGTTTACATATTTACCTATTTGGGTCCTTCTTGTGAAAGCCACTTTCTGCTATTGCACTAAATTGAGGGGTGCTTTCACCCTGAACACATAATCTTGTTTACCTCATTTTTGATGTTTTCATCCTGAGGCTTTTCTATTTCTATATCTTTGTCCTATACTGGGGCCCTTGCCCTGTTTACCTAATCTCATTTACCCAATTGTGGGTGTGTTCATCCTGTGGCTTTCTAATTCTTTATGCCTTGTTAACCCATCTGCACAAGCTCAGGGAATTCCTAAGCTTATTCCCTATACAGCAGTTGAAGAATTTGTAATTCTAGATGAAAAGTGATGAATTCTCTACCACAGGAATCATTCAGTCAGGCAAATACAAAGGTATGCATGTATCAGGAATATTATAAAGGAGTTTCTTACATCGAATGGAATCCCTGCTAATTACAAACTCAACTAATAAAACAGAATTGAACCTCTGTCTTTATTCCTGTGAATACATTCATTATGAATATTCTCTATTGTTAAATACTGAAGTACAATAAAATCCTTTCAGTTTTAAGTATAATAGCTGGCCTGCTTTCCAAAATGCCACCATGGACCCACATTAACGTTGTTTCTTTCTTATTCCTAAAGCTAGTAGGATGAAAACTCTCAGGAGATGGAGGAGGAGATAACTATAATTGAACTACTTTGTATCCTAGACATAAATATTTTGTGTTTAAGAAAAAAGGCAGCATTTCTGTATTGTCCAAAGTGGGCTGTTCATATGAACAACAAATTTAGTTATAAATAATTAGCAATAAAAATACTGAATGTGAATTAAAATCACATCTAATATGGAGCATCTGCTTTTCCTTAAAAGAATCAATGAGACAATAATTTTCAGTACAAATAATTTAAAATCTCACAATCAAAGCAGTTATTTTATGTAAATAGAAGTTTATAATGTGAACATTCAACCCACAACCATTTTTACTTAGGTTGTTGGCCTTTTATCACTACTTTCACAGCCATTTTTACCTAGATTGTTGGCCCTTTATCACTACTAATGTGTATTTTAAATAGTGTGTACTTCTAGGAATTAGATAAATTATTCTGAACATTTTGTTAAATATATTTTATAATTGGCATACAGTTAATTAATAAAATTGCTACATATAGGTGCTTTATATCCAAGGCTATGATAAGAATCCCCATTATAACTCCCTTAGCACAATGAAAATTTATATTTCAATTTATATATTTATATATATTTACTCATATTTCTCAATATTCATGTCAAACATAAATGTGATAGATTTATGGTTTGTGCATATGTCGTTAGGGGATAATTGGTCATAGGTCTCTCATGCTTCTACATGATTATGTAGCAAGAGCAAATTTCATCAGGCTATCTTTTCTGTTTCTGCGTGTATAAATGCATAGAATTGAAAAAATAGAGTGGCCCTCAGTGAAGCAGATTTACTTACATTCCAGACAGCAAAGATAGAGACTTTTCTCTCTCTTCATGGAGAACTTTCCATTGCATTCCAGAATCTTAAGATAGTGTCTTTTCTAGAGTGTGTGAAATAGGCAAGTTTATGAAGTCTCCATAATAAAATCGTAATTAAAAATTATTTATTAAAAAGTTTTTATGATTTTTATTTATTTTTGAGAGACAGAGACAGTGTGAGCAGGGGAGAATCAGAGAGTGAAGGAGACACAATCTGAAGACAGGCTTCAGACTCTGAGCTAGCTGTCAGCACAGAGCCCAACGCGGGGCTCAAACCCATGAACTATGAGATCATGACCTGAGCCCAAGCTGGATGCCCAACCGACTGAGCCACCTAGGCACCCCAAAATTTTATTTTTTTAATTAAACAATTTTTTTGTTAAATTTTAGAGGGAGAGCGTATGAATGGGGGAGAGGGACAGAGCAGAGAAGGGAGAGAGAGAAATTTTAAGAAGGCTCCATGTGCAGTGAAGAGCTGTCATGCCACTCAATCCAACTACCCTTGGTTCATGATCTGAGTTGAAATCAAGAATGGTTTGCTCAAATGACTGAGCCACCAAGGCTTCGCTACACCAGGATTTCTTAATCTCAGGGTTTATCTCCTGTAATGCATCCCATTGTACGCACAGACACTCCAGGGGCACCTGGGTGGCTCAGTCAGTTGAGAATTCCACTCAGACCTCAATGGGGTTTGAGCCCCCATTTGGCTGCCTGCTGTCTGCACAAACCTGCTTTTGGGTTCTTTATCCCCTTTTCTCTGCAGCCCTCCTGCTCATGCTTTCTCTCAAAAATGAAAAGTAAATGTTAAAAAAAACCCTTAATATCTAATCAAAATATGATGTATTTCTCTGGAAAGTATTAATTTATACTTGAATGTGGGAGAATATAACTTTTCATAATTCTATGGCTTACTGAAGGTTTCATTTTGGGTTGCCATTCGAAATGGGTGGCTGAACTGGTAGAAAACCTTCACTTGAACCTCACTTGTCATTTCATACCATGTCCAGGATGGTGTTAAGTTTACAAGGAATTCCTGTGGTGTAAAAGCTTTGGAGCAGGAGCGTAGTTGCTCTACTCCTTGAGTAATTATTAAAACTTTGAAACTTCTTAGGTTACCATAAAATTTAGGTTCAGTGACTCATTGCCCATAGTCCCATCTACCTATGGGTATCATGAATACATCTCCCTCTAGTTTCTCCTGGTGTATGGCTACCACCAACTTCTCTGTCTGAAAAGTAAGGTGGCTATCCTGTCCGAACAGGGTACCACAAAACTCCCTATTCTTATGCGCTTTCCCTAATTGAGGGACTCTTATTGATACAGATAAATAGTAGTTTTACTCTTAAAATAGTTCATTTATAAGAACTAATTTATTGAAAAGCTTTTATTGAGAAGAAAGGCTTCAGATAATTGACACATTTCCATGTAAATATGCAGTCAACAGCTGAGTACAATTTAAAATAAAATCTTTAAAATTTTTTTAAAATGTTCATTTATTATTGAGGGACAGAGGGAGGGACAGAGGGAGGGACAGAGGGACAGAGGAACAGAGCATGAGCTGGGGAGGGGCGGAGAGAGGGGGATATGCAGAATCTGAAGAGGCTCCAGGCTCTGAGCTATCAGCACAGAGCCTGAGGACTCCAGGCTTGAACTCACAAACCCTGAGATCATGACCGGAGCTGAAGTCTGATGGTTAAGTGACTGAGCCAACCAGGAGCCCCAATTTATAAAAGAAATTCTTAAACACTTTTTTCTCATAAATTGTCTTCATTCTATTGCTGGAGCTGTATGTCTAGAAACTGTTTCCCTGATTCCTGTGCCTACAGATTCCTGTGCCTCATTTTTGTTCCTCCAATGAGATGAAATCATGTGAAATCTGGAAGTTAGAAGGAAGATCAAAGAGATACTTTTCATCCAAAAACATCACTAGACTGATTGGTAGATAAACTTGGGAGATAGAATTTCTGCAGTGGTTTTGAAGTGTCCCTTCTGAATCATCTGCCCGGAATAGGACAGGAAACGGCATATCAATGGTCAAATCCTGCAATTCCTTATCTTAATCAGAAGATATTCCTCTCATTATCTGAAAGTTATAGGTAAAGTGGGACTTTAGAGGAATTCATGTTTGTCATTGTTCCTCCATCCTATTCAACAATTTTGAAGCACCAGATTCTTGTGTTTAATCTTACACTAACTAAACAGAGAAGAATTCTAGAATGGTCTCTGTGGTCACCCAAGAAACCCTAACTAAAATAAATGAATTAGTGACTGGTACTATGTTAAACTCCCTGCTCAAAAATATTTATAATCTACTTGAAAGGACTAACTTTTAACACACAAATTGTAGATTAAAAAAGACAATACGGGGTGCCTGGGTGACTCAGGTGAGCATCCGACTTCGGCTCAGGTCATGATCTCACCGTTTGTGAGTTCAAGCCCTGTGCTGGGCTCTGTGCTGACAGCTCAGAGCCTGGAGCCTCTTTCAGATTCTGTGTCTGCCCCTCCCCTGCTCAGGCTATGTCTCTCTGTCTCTTCAATAAAAAATAAAAAAATTTTTTAAAAGTTTAAAGAAAAGAATATAAAATAACCTTGAAAAGTGAGATGGTAGTATGCTAAGTCATACCATTAGAGAACATGACAATAAGTTACAGGTTGCATCCAGAGAGTCGTTTAATAGAAATGTTTTTTAATAGGCAGGTATCATTAGGGAAACATTCCTGAGGAGCCAAACTTAGAGAAGTGTTGAGTTAGGCTAACTTAGAGAAGGAGAGATTGTAAAGAGTGGAAATGGCTTCTGTGTATAAACAATGAAAAATAAAAACTAGCTTTGTTGTTTAAGAGGTTTCACTTTGGTGTTTAGTGGTAGATATTACCAGATGCAGAAAATGGTATACCAGATTTTGAAAAATCATGCAAAGCTCAAGTGTAACTTAGATTTAATGTGTTACTTTAAGTTTTCAAGGGCCATTTCTGCACTGTGATGTACCATCACTACAAGAAGACTAATAATTACAATAAATCACTGTACTTTGGAAATAATATTTTATCAATTTATATACCTTATTGTTTTCCTCTGATATTTTAAATTTCCACCATTTGCTTGGCCACCTTCCCCCCAGTCTTTTCTTGTTATTTAATCTATACTAAGGATAGCTATAGCATCTTTTTTGAGATGTATTTTTCAACTACCCAGAAATAATTATGGCAAAATAAAGCAAGATCATGAATTCTACCTTTACCAATACCTGCCATAATTAACTGCAACTGAAATATTAAAACCAACTAACCAAATAGTCACACATGTATCAACAGCATGCGTGAGACACAGCTCTCAGCAAAAATTCCTCCTTTTCAAACAGTATTGATTTGTGTGTTGGAAGGCAGGTTGGTTTTCATCCAAGTGTTATTTTTACAGTGTTTATTTCTTAAAGTACAGCAGACTAAAGGTTGTAGCAGTGGGGCCTCCAACCTAGATTATCAACTCTAACTTTCCATGGACTCCAGTTTCTCTCTTAGCTATCTGTACTTCATGGGGAATGACCACTCAGGTCCTTTGTTTATATTTCTTGTCATGGTTGGAAACCTTTCTCTTTTTTAGTTGATTCTCCCCACTGATGTCCCACCACTGACTTTTCCACCAGTCATTCACTGCTTTAACACTTGTGTACCAGATGGTATAAAATGGCTAAGCATGTATTTGCTGAGTGAACATAAGGAAAGCTGTCACTTGGCTTACTCCTCTTTCATTACTAACATTTTGCCATTAATGATTAGACAAGGTGATACTTGATGGAACTTGAACTATTTTTGCTTTCAAATATAAAGTTATTTTTATTCTCATCGTTGAAGATATTTTGAAATCAATTTGGTAAGAGTGACATACTTGTATTCTCTTTATAAATTTTTTATTAGACAAATAATATTTAGGTTTTTTTTAGTTCAGATTCTTAGGATTCTGAATAGATTTTTCTCCTTCCTTCCATCCATCCTACCTTTTTTCCTTTCTTGATTTTGTGCATAACAGCCAAACATTTTAAACTGAACATTATTTTAAAAACATTCTTTTGTAATTTTCTAGTTGTTTGGGCAAAGTAAAGGGAAGTTTCTCTTTGTTTTGTCAATAAATGATACCCCAAGATGGTGTGTCAGAATTAAAAACGTGAGGAGCAAATGTAATTTTTAAAATCTCCTTTGAGTAAATGGATTATTATTTTCTAACAACCAAACTTTAAACATTTAAGTTTTAACCATAATGTCATAAAGATTCTATTTTACTCCCATGAGAATTCAGAGACAATATACATACTTCTTGCCCAGAAAATTATAAAGTCACTTGTTCTCTAATTGATTACAGTTTTGTTTCTCAGAGCTGCTGTTATGGAGAAAGTTTATGTTTGGTATGTGTTTTCCTATTTATCTTATTCTTTTTTCAGATCATTTAGTTCAGAGAATTTGGGTTTTTTAAAGTTTTAACTTCTTATTGTGATCAATAAAAAAAACATTCTATCAGATAGTCAGCAAAGAGAAAACTAAAAGTTAAGTTATAGGAATATACTGATAGTATACTGAGATAACTGAAGTTTCTAAAATTTTATAATGGAAAATGTTTAAATATGAATACAATATGAACAAGCAATCATTTTTTCTTAAAAATATTTTTTGCAGGATATTATACACTGAATGAAAATAGTCATTTTCAGTGATTTTTGGAGGGGATAAGAAAATATAGATTTAGTGTTCCTTAAAACTTTAAGCTGAATTATCATCTTAATGCTTTAAAAATGACATCTACTTAAATTATTTGAACTGAAAACATGTTTAAAATTCTTTGTTCTTCCTTTAAGGCATTGACTTAAGGGAGACTAGTGGCCAAAGATAATAGTGTGTTTTTTCTTTTTTTTTTTCTTAATAACATTTTCAACTTTAGTTTTTGAGAGAGAGAACATGCAGGTGAGAATCAGACTACTTTTTTTTTTAATGTTTATTTAATGAGAGAAAGTGTGTGCACATGTGGAAGAGGGTCAGAGGGCAAGGTAGGGACACAGAATCTGAAGCAGGCTCCAGGTTCTGAGCAGTCAGTGTAGAGCCTCATGTGAGGCTTGAACCGATGAAATGTGAGATCATGACCTGAGCTGAAGTCAGATGCTTAACCTACTGGGTTAAGGTGTCCAGAGAGAGAAAATGTTAGTAGACTCCACACCCAGCATAGAGTCAGACATGGCCTGGATCTCACCACTATGGGATCATTACCTGAGCCAAAATCAAGAGTTGGAGGCTTAATCGAATGAGCCACCCAGGGGTCCTGGAAGTGTGTGTTTTCATTGTTTCTCCTAATTCTACCTTATAACACTGGAGCTAACACAATCTTCCTGAAAGTTCTCTCTCAGTCTTTTGGTTTGTGAACTACCTTCTCCTGACTAGTTCAGGCTTTGCTTTACCTTTTGTAGTTCCATTTTTAAGGAAGAACCTCCTTCCAATTTCTCTGTTCATTTCTCCCCTTGACAAGGCCTTTCCTCTACTTATGACTCACTAAGCTGAATCTGCTGTTCTTTTCTCCATAACTAATTTTTGTCAGTTATAAACAACTTTGGCTAAATCTTTCCTATTTTGGATGTTTGTTGTTAAATTGTCTTGTTATTGAAGATGACATTTTAAAGGTATTACATTCTAAAATATAAAGCAAATGTTTCTAACTTTGCTATGGTCTCTGACTATAAATATCACTTTTACTTCTTTGTCACCCCTTATTTTATCAAATATATATAAAAATTTGGTAAATATGCGTGCATTTCAATAGTTTTTTAATGATAGTGGACATATTTAAGGTGTATGCTTCTGCATAAGATTGTGAGGAAAAACATTAAAGAAAATACAAATTTTTTATGGCATAGTTATCCAAACCAGGAATTAGGTCCAACAGTAGGAATATATCTGAAGAAAAATTAATTTCTTCCAAGATAAATATACAATATAAGAAATGCTATACTTAGGATATTTATTAAGCAAGGAGTATATACATCTTATATATATTTAAACCACTAAAGAAGAGTTGATCATGTTAGTAGTTGTTGAAAAATACTCGAAATTGGAGGACCTAGGTGGCTCAGTTAAGTGTCTGACTCTTGGTTTCAGCTCAGGTCATGATCTCATAGTTGGTAGGTTTGAGCCCCATATCAGGCTCTGTGCTAACAGTGTGGAGTCTGCTTAGGATTCCCTCTCCTCCTCTTCCTATAATAGCTAGTATTTTTGAGTACTTAATTAGAGTTTGGCATTTAAGTGTTTTATATATTCTATTTTTTTTCTTACAAGAACTCATAAGACAGAAATTATATGTTTATTTTACAAGTGAGTAAATTAATGTTTACAGAGTTCATCTAGGAAAGGACCTGTACCCCTAAGTACTATCATACAATGGCCTTTTGCTTCAATCAATTAGAAAATAACACACATCAAACCCAGGTAAAGTTAAAAGCTTAACAAAGTGCTAAGGATATTGTCTGTTAATCAAAGTACATAATTAAGTCACTATACTCTTATTTACCAACTATTGATAATGCCTGCACAGTTCTCTATAATGGCTAAAAAATAAATCATAAATATATCTACACTCAAAAAAGCCTTAGTACAAAGAATAAAACATTGTCAACAGTATAGTATTTCCAAGAGACAAAAATAATTTATTTTGGCTTATATCTGTTTTTCCAAAGCAAATCCGTAGGATTTATCAATTAGTATATGAATTTATCTTATTTCAAGTTCCAAGACCTCATGAAGAAAGTAAATATGAAATCTTGTCAGTGTAAACTTCTTTGTTTGATAACTATGATTCTTCATGGAGGTTTGGAATCACTGAATTCTTCTGGGGGCTTAGTACAAATGAGGACAACAAAAAGAATGGTAAGACATTGGCAGAGAAGCTTTAGTTTCTGAAATTACTTTATCTAGTATACTATTTGAGTTAGGTCTGGGTCTGTTCAAGATCCCATGATGGAAAAGAGATTAGTACTCTACATTTATCTTATCTTACTTTTTAGAGTTTAACCACCATATTGAAAGATTACTTCTGCTGATTGTGTGTTAGCAAAGATTTTTTTTCCCTGAATATTGTCCTCAATATGGCAGAACAGACTGGTTCAAAGCAAAGTTTTGATGAAATGTTTTCTCAGGAAAATCTGTTTCTGAAGCTAAGAGACTGCCACCTACAACCATCTGTGATTTTGTGCTCCTTGCCAAACTTTAGTGTTGTCTTTATGTAGATGCTGCCATTGTCATTTTTGTGGTGTCTGAATATGGCAAGCACTTCTTTCAGTTGCATTCTTTTGTCGAAAGTGTTTTACTCTCCAACTAAATATTATAGTGCACATTCACACACATATACACACACATTATATACTTTAATATATTAGGCACGCTATCACTCTAGTTAACTTATCCAAATAGAAACACAAAACTGCCTTAAAGATTCTTATCTCCAACATTGGTAACAGTGATTTATATGTGTTGTGAATTATAAAAGAAATTAAGAAGTATGAGGAAGAGATAAACTATATAATCCAAATGTGGTTTCAATGAAATAAAATACATAACATGGAAGATAAGTATAGAAATGATAATTATTAAGTTTCTAAAATTGAAGAAGGACTTGTTTTTCAAAAAAAATATATACTGCTTTCCAAGCAAGATAAATAAAAATAAATTATCCACTTGATACAGTGTAGTGAAATCACCATACATCTAGATAAGGGGATGAAAGCCCTTTAGCCATAAGGAAGAAAATAAATTTTACCTAAAAAGAAGACAGATTACTACTTTCAGCTAATATCAAACTAATACTTCTACTTAGAACAGCTGAAATGCTAGGATATTGTTGTTATTGATGATGAATGAGGATGATTTACAACAACAAATCCTCTTGAAAATATTGGAAGGCAAAAAAATCAGAGAACTTGAGGGAGCAGAATAAGAGAAACTAAATGAGATGAACCTTACATATTTCTGCTGATTTTTTTCTTTTTTGAATATTGGCTGATTATTGGTGTAGAACACAGTGGCTAAATGGAAAACAACAATCTAAAATTTAGAGTAGTTATAATGGCCTGGGGAGACATACATTGAAATTTAGAACATAAATTGAAAATTAGCACTTAGCCAGGGATCAGAATAATTGTAGAGGAAAGACAGCTGCAGGCCCTCAGTTCTATCATTCAGAACACAATTTTCCTGAGGCATCTATCACCTCTAAGCTCCGTGGAGGGGGGCGGGGGAGGGTGTAAAGGGGGGCAGGGCTAAAAGAAATCCAACATAAAGAGGCTGATGTAAATCTAAAAATCCCATAAAATTCTAGTAGTTTTACTTGGTAGAGAGACAAAGGACAATATGCCCTAAGAAAAACGTCTAGCTGAACTATCCCTTAAAAGTGCAAGCATATCAGGCTAGATTGAGGTAATATTCTGTATCAACCATTTATAAGAAGCATAAATACTCTATGGCAAGATAAGAGTTCAAATTACTATTTTTTCTTTATATATGTTTACTGTCATAGTCAATTATTATTATAACAACTTTGTGTAATTAAACACACCAAGACTCAATGGCTTGAACAACAATAATTTATTTTTCTGTTCATAGGTCCTAATGTCTATAGTTTGGTCTTCTCTAGGCTTGGTTCAGCTGGGCTTGACTCCTGACCATTGGTTGGATTCAAGCCTTATCCACATTCTTCTGTCACTACTGGCCTTTTTAGAGGACACTCATGAAGGCAGAAGCAAAAGACAGTAAATTACTACAAAATGACTTTGAAAACATGTACTTATACCACATCCACTAATGTTTATTGGCCAAATTAGCATCATAATCAATTCCACTTTCAGTATCAGAGCTATGTTTTACCTCTACTGGGAGGAACTAAAAGCCAATTACATAGGCTGAAAAGTAATGCAATTTGCCAGTGTTCACATTTATTTAATGCTTTTAAAGCATGCAGGAAAACAGAACCATATGTTAGAAAACCAAAGAACAGGATATGGAAAAATACATGTAAATGATCCAAAAAAAAACCAGAATTAGCCGATACTGACAAAATAGGATTTACATTTTGAGAAAACAAAAAGAAAAAGATGAAAAATATCATATGGAAATCCTAGCACTGATTAAAAGACTAATATTCAGATAATATTAACAGCATATTGGACAAAGTGAAAGAAGACAAGTACTTATATTACATTCAAGCAGAAGTGAAATGAGTTAGTAAAAGGTACACATAAGCGTGGAAGGGATGCATGTGACATAACCTAACATTTAATTCAAACTCAGAAGGCAAAGTTAGAATGGCAGAAGAATAATTTGAAGATATAATGACTACAAATTTTCAAAAAATGACGAATGATATGAAGCTACAAATACAGAAATATCATCCTTCTCTCAGCATAATAAATACAAAGAAAATTAATCATAGCCACATCACAGTAACATACTGAAATTTAAAAACAAAGAGACACCTTTCAGTAACACAGTTTATTCCACTTCTGCTTAAGGTTGAAAGGGTGATGCTCTCAGCATAATAATAAGAAAACATGGATAAATTAATCATAAATTTTCTTGAGTCCAACAAAGTTGCAGGTCAATAAAGTAGTCTGAAATCTAAGGAATGGTAAGCCCCTGTAGGAGAGACAGGGCACAAGCAATTACTCATCTTTGGCAAAGCATGGCGGGGAAGAGTTGCTGGGTGCCATACCAGTGGGTCAAAAGAATCCAGTTAAATGTTTTTAAATTGCTAAAGGGCAAATGTAGGCTAGCCTAAGAGTATAAAAGCACTTGGAACCAGAGATATAGTCCTCTATCTTCTCTGTGAATTTCCATGTGTTGCTGACAAATAGGACTGGATAATAGGGTGTAGACTGGGGAGAACTCATTAAGTGATGCAGTGTTAAAGGAGGGAATTTGCCTTTACTACAGGAAATACACAGAGCCCCACACAGACCCTGATTATGATGAATCAAAGCCTTATACTGCTAGAGGAGGAGGAGAAATACTATTGCTGCCAGAATTGGTGTGAAGACCAATTGTAGGAGAAAAACTGTTAAGATAAAAATAAACTTTTACTTATAGAAGTGAGACAGGAAAGAATACTGAAGATTCTATATGAAAATCATTAGAAGTCTCCTACCACTGGGGGAGGTGGAAATTACAATGATTACCAAGACACAAATTAGTTGTTGCCTGCCAGTGGAAAAATAGGCAGGGCTGAGAATTTCCTTTGTTGAGATATGAGCATGATTTTTGACCTAGAATACAGAGAATTGCCCCCAACCTTTGCCATCAGGCTACAAAGTGCCAAGTAACAGCAAAACTGGTCCAATACTTGGGAGAAAACAAGAATGTGGAGACTGACCACCTCTGTGGCCATAGCATAATAACCTAATATTAAGAATCAAAGCAATCCAAAGACTCAATATCCTGAACCAAGGCTCACAGATGTCTTTAATGTTGATATTACCATAAAGGAATTTTTCTTGGCAATAACTAATGTATTAAGTGCTCTAGGTGAAAAGGTAGACAACATGCATTAACAGATGGCGAGTTTAAGCCAATAAATGAAAACTAAAAGAATCAAATGGAAATGTAGGGGCACCTGAGTGGCTCAGTCAGTTAAGGGTCTGGCTTCAGCTCAGGTCATGATCTCAGGGTTTGTGACTTCAAGCCCTGCGTTGGGCTCTGTGCTGACAGCTAGCTCAGAGCTTGGAGCCTGTTTCAGATTCTGTGTCTCCCTCTCTCTCTCTGACCCTCCCCTGCTTGTGCTGTCTCTCTCTGTCTCTCAAAAATAAATAAACACACAAAAAATTAAAGAATCAAATGGAAATGCTAGAAAATAATGTGGGAATTAAAATAAAGCATGCTTATCAGTAGACTTAGTTCACATTTATAGAAAATTTTATCCAGCAAATGAAGAATGTACAGGTTTTCAAAGTGTGCATGATTCACTCAGGTAGATCACATTCTATGTGATGAACTCATCTCAATAAATTAAAAACACTTTAAAACATACAATGACCTTTGACTACATGGAGTTAAGCCAGAAAACAGTACTAAAATGATAACCTTGATAATTATAAGTATTGATAGAAATCACAGTTCTAAATAACTAATGGGTCAAATCCAAAATTACAAGTGAAATGGGAAAGCATTTATAATTGGATAAAAATGAAATAAAATCTTTATTTGAGAGAAATATGTAAAGCACAAATAGAAGCAGTAAAAAGCACTAGCAAGATTGACTATTCATTAATGAAAAAACTCAGCAAATTCAGAATTAAAGGAAACTTCTTTAACCCAATTAAGAGACATTTACAAACAGTCTCTAAAGATAATGTTATATTTAGTGATATAACACTCTTTTTTGTTCTTATAATTAGGAAAAAGCCAGAACATTTCTTTGCCAGCCCTCTTAATTAATAGCTTTAGATCATTATGAATGCAATAAGGTAAAGAAGAAAAAAAAAGACAGATTGAAATAGAACAAGCTACAACAGAAGAAACAGCTGTCTACATTAAATTTTCCAACAAATATGCAAAAATTTTTTACATAGATATTTTTTAATGTTTTATTTATTTTTGAGAGAGAGAGAGACAGACAGACGGCATGAGCAGGGGAGGGTCAGAGAGAGAGGGAGACATAGAATTGGAAGCAGGCTCCAGACTCTGAGCTAGCTGTCAGCACAGAACCCTACGCGGGGCTCGAATCCAGGAATCCGCGAGATTATGACCTGAGCTGAAGCTGGACGCTCAACTGACTGAGCCACCCAGGCACCCCAACACAATTTTTTTAATATGTGAATTCAACAAGGTCAGAGCAGAAAAAGTCAATATACACAAGTTAATTGTATTCCTCAATACAGATTATAATTGAAAATTAAAATTGAAAGAATTATCCTTTCTAAAGCTTATTAAAATATTTAAAAGCTATGTATAAATCTAACAAATGTATGCAAGGTCTGTATACTGATAATTAGATTAATGAGAGAAGTCAAAGAAGGTATAAATTAATACATTTTTAAGATGTTAATTCTCTCCAAACAGATTTACAGATTCAGTATAATTCAATCAAAACCCCAGCAAGATATTTTGTAGAAATCAAAGGTTATGTTTAAAATATGCTTAAAGAGCAAAGGAAATGGACTAGGCCAACAGAAATGAAAAAGATATTACACTAAAACCTATATGCAATTATTTAGAGAGGCTGTTTCATAATTAACAGAATATGAAAACAATAAAAATATCTTTTAGCTGGTCAATGAAGAAATACACTGTAATCCTCACATACATACAACTCTACTTGACAATAAAAAGAAACCAACCATACACAATACCATCGATGATTCTTACATGCATTATAGTGAGTGAAGTCAAACTCAATTACATTTTGTATTCTTCCTTTTATTTGAATTACTGGGCAAAAAAGGGCATTTGAGTAATGGAAAATATCTATGTCTGTACTATGGTTACATAACTGTATCAGTTTATCAAAACTCCTATGATAGACTTAAAAGGATGAATTTTACTCAGAGTAATTTACAATTCAATAAAACTAATAAAAAATAAGCTCATACAAAAGGACAAAAATAAGGCGGCAGCCAAATTATCATAAGAAGGGTTGGAGGCCAGAATGCAATGAACATCAATTGATTCAGAGGAAAAGAATACTTAACCTAGAAGTTTATACCCAATAAAATATATAAAAGCAGAATGTTTTACAAGTAGAATTTTGTGTGAAATATATGTAAATATATATATACACATATATCAAAATATAAAATAAAATGTTTATTTGGTGGAACAAATATAAAGAAATCCATTAATTTTTAAATGAATATTTCTGAAATATGCTATATTTTTTGAGGCTTATATATTTTATCATTTTTCAAATTTCCTATTAAGGTCTTCAATAGTAAACTAAATCATACAAGTGTGCTCACAATAAATTATATAAGATTAGATATAAGATTCTGTTTATTATCCTGAAAATGTTTTATAACTACATGCTCATATAACTATGTTCATATAACTGCACTATTTTAATATTTTTATATATTTTAATCCATGTTTAGGATAATATAATATTATCATATACTTCCAAAAATCTATTGTTATATTTTAAGATTCTAACATTGTATATTTCACTTTTGGATAAGTTTTAGTTCTCAGTAAGACTTGATAATTAGATAATATCTTTGAGGTCAATGTTTTAGGAATGCCTGGCACCTACTTGGTTTGTTTAAGCAAAATTTTTTTTCATCACTTAGAAAATATTTTATTAGGATGTGTTTAATAGTGAAATACAGTGAGTGAAGTACAACGAAATACACATATGTGTACATGATTGTAAACTAGGAAAAATCTGACCAAAAGAGTTAAACATTAGATTATTCTTCCTGTTTTTTTAGTACTTATGAACTCGTTATTAGGTGTTTCATAAAGCCCAAAGATGAAAGAGAAACATTTTATTTCCTCCACTGGGTTTATTGAATATATGTATCTTCTTTACTTACAGGGAAATTTATGAAGTAGAAGAGTAATAAATCAGTGGCCAGTATGCTTTGGCTATATCCTACAACACAGTACCATCTAAGAGCCACAATTTAATAGGATCATGAGCAATGCTGAAAGAGGGATTAGGAAAAATCTATGAAATCAAAATCATTCCTATTCATTATTTAACATGAAGACAGCATGTTATCAATCTATGCTAATGCTTAAGAAAAAGTATATTTTAGGGGAGCTTGCATGGGTCAGTAACTTACGCATCCAACTCTTTATTATGGCTCAGATTACCATCTCATGATTCATGAGTTCAAGCCCAGCTTTGGGTTCATTGCTGATAATGTGCAGAGGATTCTCTGTCTCCCTCTCTCCACCCCTCCCCCACTCATGCTTGCTTGTGCTCTCTCTCTCTCTCTCAAAATAATAAATAAAAACTTAAAAAAAAGAAAGTACATTTTAAAGGCAGCAGTTATAATTTGTGTATTTGTATTAGTGAAAATTGTATAGGACAGTGTTTCTGATCTGAGTTCCATGGGGAGCTCTTCTCTACACATCAGAATAAATAAATGTGAATGACATCTACAAAAGACTCAAAGTGTCTTTACAGTGGAAAGTGGATACACCATAAGGCTTAATAAATCCATTTGGAAAAATATACTTAAGGAGTTCTTGAAATATTTCTTTTTTGATATTTAAAAGAATATGAGATTTGATGTCAGTACCATGGAACAAAATTGTGTTCTTGCTACTTTACAACTAATGATGAGATCTTGATATATAAACATGATTTTCTGCTATGTTTTTTTAAATATCAATTTTTAAAAAATTAATACAAGATGCAGTGCTTTTTTTATGGTTATTCTCTCACACTGCTTACATATTTGTTGAACATCCTAGTTTGACACCTGAAAGAGGATGTTGTCGTCATCAGGCTGAAAGTGAGTATACTGTGATTGCACGCATATATCAAGCGTTCTTAAAATTGTTTCTTTTTTTTACATTTTTTTGATGTTTAATTTTGAAAGAGAGAGACATAGCATGAGCAGGGGAGGGGCAGAGAGGGAGGGAGACACAGAATCTGAAACAGGCCCCAGGCTCTGTCATGACAGCTCAACACCTGGGGCTTGAACAAGAACCATGAGATCATGACCTGAGCTGAAGTCAGACGCTTAACCAACTGAGTCACCTTGGAGCCCCTCTTAAACTTATTTAATATAAAAACTATATTTAGTTTATAAATGTTTATTTATTTATTTTAAGAGAGAGAGTGTGGGACAGGGATAGAAGAGAAAGAGTAAATCCCAAGTAGGCTCCATACCATCACTGCAGAGCCCAATATGAGGCTTGAACCCATGAATTGTGAGATCATGACCTGACCCAAAATCATGAGTCTGGCACTTAACTAATTGGGCCACCAGTCACCCCAGAAATATGTTTATTAAAAACATAATGTAAACATAAAAATAGTAAAAGATGGGGCACCTGGGTGGCTCAGTCGGTTGAGTGTCTGGCTTCGGCTCAGGTCATGATCTCACAGTGTGTGGGTTCGAGCCCTGCATGGGGCTCTGTGCTGACAGCTCAGAGCCTGGAGCCTGTCTTCAGATTCTGTGTCTCGCTCTCTCTCTGACCCTCCCCTGCTCACACTCTCTCTCTCTGTCTCTCAAAAAAAGTAAATAAGAAACATTAAAAAACATTTAAAAAAAATAGTAAAAGATAAATTAACCTACGCATCAAAAGTAAATTTGTATATATGAAGGAAAAAGTGTAGTAACAATATTAAATTTATGGTATTACCATATTAATAAAAATCAGCATATTTTTAAAAATAATGAAATAATTTAAAAATTAAGTGTATATGACTTATACAGGAAAAGCATATTTTTAATAAGAAAATGTAAATTGTAAAGCATTTCAAAGACTAAAAGATATTATTTTTAAAAATTGAGCTTTTTTCAATAGCAATCTACTATATGGACATTATACGTCCAGGTCCAGGTATGAGCAGAGTAAAAGAGCATATATAAAGGTTATGTTTTTCCTACCATCAAGGAAAGACATTGATGCTTGACAGAACTAAGAGTTGAGACAGGTTTGGGGCCAGTGAGTGGCTCAGTTGGTTAAGTGTCCAACTTCAGCTCAGGTCATGATTTCATGATTCATGAGTTCAAGCCCTACATCAGGTTCTCTGCTGTTAACACAGAGTCTGCTTTGGATCCTCTGTTCCTGGTCTCTCTGTCTCTCCCCCTGAGTCACATGATTGGTCCTTCTCAAAAATAAATATATATAAAAAAGAGAGTTGAGAATGGTCAATTAGTCATGATAATATGAATTTTGCAGTTTAACTGATTGGGATAAATTTATGGTAACTTCAAGCTTTGTGGATAACTTGGTTTGTGCTGTTATCTAATGTAATCTTAATTTCTTCATATGTAAAATGATAGCTTATGAATGTCCCATAAATCATGTTTTTAGTGTCATATCTAAGAAAGCTTAGCCTGGCCAAAAATAAAAGTTTTCTTTTTATGTTCTAGAAGTTTTATGGTTTAAGTTTTACATTTAGATTAATGATCAAATTTGAGTCAATATCTGTATATGTTATAACATATGGATTAAGCTCTTTACTTTGCATACACACATATCCAATGATCCTCAAACCATTTATTTAAAAAGATGATCTGGTATCTATGGAATTGCGTGTCTACCTGTTTAAATCAATTTTCCATTTAAGTGGTCTTTTTTATTACACATAAACAATTATTTGACTAAACGTGGACACCACACTATTTTGATTATTTCAGTTTCATAATAAGCCTTGAAATTAGAGAGTGTTGGTACTACGACTTCTTTAATCAGTGTGTAGTAGGAAATATGTACCTTGGATCTGTAGAGTCATGTTTCCCATCAATTCTGGAAAATCTATAACCATCATTTCTTTATTTCTTTTCTATTTTCTCCCTTTCTGTACCCTAGGTGTCAAAGTATATAATGACACTTGTGATTCTTCTTTATTTTAATCTCTCTTCTCTGTTTTTTATATTTTCATATTAATATGATGCTTTATGGAAAAAGTCCCATTTTTTCCCCATATCACTAATTCTCTCTCCAGCTTTTTAAACAGTTATATAGTACATTTCTAGAACTTGTATTTGTTTGCATTTCTAGTCTGACTTTTCATTACTAGCAGTTGTTTAGTATTCTCAGCTTTGTAATTTCATTCATTGCTTTTAAAATATTTTATAAATAATTCTATTTTGTTAATATGACACAGCTTTCATCTGCTGTCTTTGAAGTTTAAATTTCTTGTAACTTCTTTCTTGGCTTGATTTCAATAAAGTTTGTTGATATTTGGGAAGATATAGGTAGTGATTGCATTTTTGGTTCCAAATCAGTTACCATATTTAGTCTATTTTTAATGTGATTAATGTGCCTCATACAAAATATAGAATATATTTCCCTATGTTGCTAATATAAGAGACTGTCTTATTTTATCACATTGTGGGTAAAGTGACAGAATGTCAGTTCTGAGCCTAGTCTTTCAAAGAACATTGTACATTTCTATTTGTCTCTTATACTCTGAAATTGCCATGGTAAAAACTATACTCCTGTTTCTTACTGATTCCAGAAAGCAAGAGTCCCATGTAACAACAGTCCCCCAACTTCCATCAGAGACATATTGCTCAAAGCAAAGCTGGTCACCATGTTGACCCAAAATCTAAAACGGAGATTACCCAGCTGATCTACTTTCAATGAGCACAATAATAAAAAAAATCTATTTCTGTGGATTAATTAATAACTGATATCCATGTTACCCAAAATAGTATCTTCTCTATGGTAATCTCATCCTTTTTTCTAAGACCGTGGCTACTAAACCTATAGGAAGGACTACAATGTGTACTTAGGTAGACAGTATTTGGTGATATACTTCTTATAGCCACTGGTGTAATCAAAATATTCTCCCCAACTCTATTTTAATTCAAAACATAACCTCAACAAGCCTCCAAGTTCTTTGAAATTTAAAAAAAAAAATCTGCTTTTTTTCCTAAAATTCTTTATACTAATTCACAAGCTTTTTTGTTTTGTTTTTACAACAGTGAATTCAAGGATCATTTGTTTCTAGCATGTAGTTTTCATTCTTTCCAGGTGTTTTGGAAGACTTAGATTCCATTAAACTTTCCCCCATCCTTTTAAATCCTCCTTATTGCATATTAAATGGAAATAGGATTCTGGGAAAAATGAAGAGCAATATCTTCAAGTCATTATAAAGTTTTCCTTCTTACCTCAGTGTTGGTCAGTACTACTATTTTATAAGAACTTTTAAATGACTTGAATAATACAATATAATAAACTACAAAACAATTAAAAATATATGGGAAATGTATTCAGGCACAGAATTTTATTGTTTACATATATTTTTCTAATTACTTAGGATTTACAAGAATGGAAATGATTTACTTTATAGCATAAATGACAGTGTAAGTCTCCTTAGTCTTTCAGAATCCTCAGAATTTTATGTTTGATTACATCTTTTAAACTTTAATTCCAAGATATTATTTTGATGTGAGTTTTCTAATTATACAATCTGCAAGTTGGGTAAGGTCTATAATAGCAGGAATCATCTCAGTTTTATTATTCATTTATATTTAACTTAGTAAGATCTTATTTGTATTTCAACATTTTCAAATGCAACAACATTAAGAGCTACAGGTAATCATTTTAAATGAATAGGAATTTATCTTTCTTATTGTGATTAAAGGCAACTCAGTGATTTAAGGCAGAATTATTTTGAAGAAAATGCTAAAATAGAAAATTTGTGTTTCAGTTCTCTTCAAAATTAATTTTATTATTGAATTTAAATTGCCTTGACAGTTATTAGAAAGATAAACAATGAGAAGAGTTAGTCAAAAGAAAACCGCATTGTCTTTTACTTAACAATAACAATGGGACAATCAAATTGTAAAGGTTTCTCTATGGCAAATGATAAAAATCTAAATGCCCCATTTAAAAATCAGGCATGTGTAATATTCTAATAAGCTTAGGATAATGGCAAACATAGCTAGTTGTATGTAGATCTTCCTAATTATCTAGGAGGAGATTGTCTCCATCAAGAACATAAACATCTAGAATTCACAAATTATAATACTGATGCCATTTAAATATACGTGTCTCTGTAACATGCCTATGGGTTAATTTTTGCTGATGAGTTTATTACTCTGATTTCATTGCATTGCAATGAATTCCTATAGGCAAGCACCTGGAAGTAATTACCTGCAAAACTTAACTATATGCACAGGTATGGCTTAGGAGAGCAAAAATATGCTTTAGCTCATGCAAAATTTAACAGCTTGACTACTGTGTTACTTTTCTGAGTTAAGTGAAAATCATCACACTTCTGAGATCTAACTAAAGCAAATCTATGTAATTCAAGATGGTTTCCTTCTCCATAAATATTTGTAATCTTCTGGCTCTGTCTTCCTAAGACCAGTTTACAAGATGAAGTATTATTTTAGAAAGCGAAAATAAGGACCTCTACCCTGTATTGTGGAATTAAGTCCTGGCAAAACCTTACCATTTTCTGGCCTATACTAAAGTTCTTCAGAACAAACAAACCAAAAATCTTTTAATCCAATCTTTTAACACATTTATTATAATCAAGATTAAACACATAAATGACTTAGTAGGATCCAGTTATATTGTTAAAGTAGTCAATTACTTCAACAATGATCATCATAGTTATCATTCTCATTACCTTATCATCAAACTTTTTTTTTTATTTCAGAATAGATTTTTCTCTATGTAACATAGTCTCCTCAGTTAAACCTACATTCTACTTTCCATATTTGCTAAGAAATACAAGAACCTTAATTCTTTTTTTAAATTTCTTAAATGTTTATTTAATTTTGAGAGAAAGAGAGAGTGAAAGAGGGGCAGAGAGAGAGGGAGACACAGAATCTGAAGCTGGCTCTGAGCTGTCAGCACAGAGCTGGATGCGGGGCTGGAACTCACTAACCATAAGATCATGACCTGAGCCAAAGATGGCTGCTTAACCAACTGAGCCGCCTAGGCTACCCAAGAACCTTAATTCTTAAAAAATATGCTATTGCTATAATTCAAATTGTAAATCACCATTGTAGTTTTTATTATACATTATATACCAATACTATATTTATTTGAGAAAAAAATCAAGTTTCATAACAGAATCCTCATTTGATGAAGCCAATACCAATATTTGAACATTGTTATGGCATATTGATAAGTACATGTTAATACATAAGTACATGTTTTATTCATCATTAACCACATTTTTTGTTTTGTTTTAATTTTTTAATGTTTATATTTGGAGGAAAGAGAGAGAGAATAAATAAATGAATGAATGAATGAGTTGGTGGGGGAGATGGTGCAGAGGGAGACAGAGACAGAATGCGGCAGACTCCAGGCTCGGAGGTGTCAGCACAGAGCCCAGCATTGGGTTTGAATTCAGCTATGAAGTCATGGTGTAAGCCAAAGTGAGAGTCTCATCCCAACTGAGCCACCCAGGTGCCCCACTGTTTTTGTTGGTTTTGTTTTTTCTGCTTTGTTTTGATTTTGAGCCCTGAGCAATGTATTGGGAACTCCAATAAAAGATACTTGGAATCTCAGTTAATAAGTTAATTGTAGAAATTTCCTACTATTACTGAGTCTTTGTTAGACTAGTTTATTCACCCTTACTTATTGATCTATCTATCTATATCATTGTAGGCCTATTTGTTTTTTACTTTTCTGAAAGTCTATATGTTATTTTTCCTTATTTTCTCTTTATGTTTATGTTCTCAGTATTTTTCAATCATAAACAACAAAAATGTTTGCTTCTACATTAAACAAGAATAAATCATTTGCAAAAGGACATTGAATAGCAAAGAGAATTGAATGAAAATCTGGGATACTGGGTCTCAGGAAGAAAGGGACTAACCCCTGTCCATTGATTTCAGCAAAAACAATGTGTGATAAATCTCTATATAGTGTTCCATCAGACAATCCAGCATTAGCTGGCTTCCATCTTGGAAATCTCAGCTCATGGTTAAAGTTTTACAAAAAGAGACTGTGACTATACTCTCATGAATCGCCTGCTACTTCATTTGGTGAGTGAATTGATACGTACATGAGATTTTGGACTTAGAGTTAAGGTTGGAAAGAGTAAGTCCTTTGTTGATGTTGGGACAGTGCAAATGTATCTTGAACAAGGGGAAGACATGGGTTCAGAGGAGCAGAGTGCAGACTTTTATAGGCTGAATCATGTCCCCCCCATGAAATTATATGTTGAAGTCCTAACCCCAATTCCTTAGACTGTGACCTTTGAATTAGGTTTGTGGTAGAGGTAGAGCCCCTTCCTAAGAAATGTGGTGGAGGCTTCCTCAGAACAAAGGAAGGCAACATGGGCCAGTCAACTCCTACCCAGGTATGCATAGCTCTGATAGGAGTCTGTAACTTGGACTGTGTACAATCAGACTACACATATATGGAAGATACATAGAAATTACATAAAAAGCTATAACCCAGTGTGCTCGAGGATCAGTGTTTCAGTTATGAACCCACTGAGCCCATGCTGGCATGATGAATAAAGTTGTTTCCTGGACAAAAAGCCTCATGTCCCATCTCTTTGTACAAGAATCCTGCTACAGGGTCATTGTGCATTTAGTTAAGTAAGATGAGGTCATACTAGAGTAGGGTGAGACTCTAATCCAACATGACTAGACAGTGATGGGGGTGATGCTTTTCCATGCCAAGGACAGCACACATTGCCAAAAAATTACCATTAGCTACATGAAAAGCATAGAAAAGATTTCCTCTCACAGCCCTCAAAATAGACAAAATTTTTCAATACCTTGTTGGACTTCTTGCCTCCAGAACTATAGACAATAGATTCTATAGACTCACTCTAGGTGTATATTCTAGGGTTTGGACAAAATATATAATAAAACATCTTCATCATTATGGTATAATATCAAGTATTTTGCTATTCCATACAGTGCCCTATACTTCACTTTCCATGCATACGTATTTTTAGATACTTTGTGTTTACCATGGAGTTAAACTTAACATCCTAAATTTATAACATCCAACTAGAGTTGGATTTGATATGAACTTACTTTCAATAGAATACAAAAACCACTCCTATATAGAAGTCCTCACCTACTTATGGTACTATTGCACTATTTGCACCACAAAACAGGTGTATGAAAATTATTTAGCCATTTTATTTTTTTATAATGTAGGAAATTAAAAGTAGAATTACAAACCAAAAATCCAGTATTACTGAAATTTATATTTGTTCCTTTACCAGAAATTTTTACTTATTTTAGGGCATGTGTAAAAGTCACAGACTGCTTTAGTGTTTTTTCTTTTTTAAAATATAGAAATATCTTAATATCTCCCTCATTTGTAAAGGGTGGTTTGCTAGATATAGAATTCTTTAAAAACTTTTTTTAATGTTTTTTATTTATTTTTGATACAGAAGAGACAGAGCATGAGAGGGGGAGGGGCAGAGAGAGAAGGAGACACAGAACTGGAAGCAGGCTCCAGGCTCTGAGCTAGCTGTCAGCACAGAGCCTGATGCGGGGCTCGAACCGGCGAACGTGAGATCTGACCTGAGCCAAAGTTGGAGGCTCAACCGACTGAGCCACCCAGGCACCCCTAGATATAGAATTCTTGACTAACGTTTTCTTTTTTTTTTTTCTTTCAATTCCTTAACACTGTCATCCCATCGTCTTCTGGCTACTGTCATTTCTGATAAGACATTTGTGTGTAATGACACCCCTTTCTCTTGCTGCTTTTGAAATTCTCTCCTTATAATGTATTTCAGTGTGGATCCCTTTGCTTAGCTTACTTTCAATTTATTGAACTGTTTGGAGTAGATTCGTAATTTTTTTTTTTTTTTTTTTTTTTTTAGCAAATCTGCCTCTATTTCTTCAGTGTTCATTTTGACCCTTTCTCCCTCTCTCTTCTATTTCTCGGGCTTCCATGATCCCTACATCGAACTTCTTGATGGTGCCTTTATAGTCCTTTAGCCTCCCTTCTCCTCTTTTTTTCCTATGCACACTTATTAATTTCAAGTGTCCTATTTTCAAGTTTCCTGATTCTGTTTTCTACTTGATCGAATCTAATGTAGGACCCATCTAGTAAATTATTTCAGTTGTTGTATTTTTCAACTCTAGAATTTATTCCATATTTATTTATTTTTTATTTATATTTATGTATTTTGACAGAGAGAGAGCCAGAGAGAGAGGGAGAGAGAGAGAATCCCAAGCAGGCTTTGCACTAACAGTGCACAGCCTGACATGAGCTCAACCCAATGAACCATGAGATCATGACCTGAGCCAAAATCAAGGGTTGGACACTTAGCAGACTGAGACACCCAGGTGCCCAATATATGGGTTATTTTTAATGCTCTCATTTTCCAAATAATCTCTCTTCAACTTTTCCTTCCATGTCTTCATGTGTCAATTGTATGTTTCAACTATGATCTTTTATCCCAAGTTTCTGTAGGTTGTTATCTGCCTTATAATTCATTTGAGTAATGTTCATTGCTTCTCTGCACTGGGTGAACTCTATGTTAATAAAAACAGAGATGAGCGTTTGTATCCGTCCTTCAGGTAGCTACTAGACTGGTTAGAACAGGCATAGAGAATAATTTTTTAATAGGTTTACTCTGCTAACTCCAGAGACAGGGACCAGGGTCCCATTTTGGGAACATGGACTGCCATCTTCAAAACTGATAAGCCAAGAAGGAGGGTGGCCAAAGGGCATCTAAATACACTACAAATCTTCCTTATATTTAAGCTGCCTTCTTCGTGGTTCTCCAGTATTGGTTACTGTAAGCCTTTGATTATTTTCTACAGAGATCTGACGAACTTGCCCCAACAATTTACACTAGTTTTTCAATGTTTCTGTTGAGTAACATACACTTATTGCTGACTGCTTTGTTACCTTGCTGACGTCACTCTCAGATGTAGTCATATTTGGAAGTCATTGCCTGTTTTACAGTTAAAGTTGGAAGTTTTAAAATTTTTGTAATAGTATATTTAAATTTTTCAGATTTCCCTCTTAATTAGTACTTATATCTCCTAAATATTTTATTCCATCATTTTATTGCTTATCAGTATATTAAACAATCCATATTTTTTAACTTTATTGGTGCAAATGTCAAAAACATGCTTTAAAAATTGACAGTAAAATTTTTAGATATGTTTTTTCTCTAAAATTTGAGTAGGAATTTAATATTCTATTTGAGCATAAAACTATATGTAGGTTTAGACCATTGTGGATTTAAAGGGGCTCTTTTTTATGTCTTATGTTTTATGATGTTTATTACTAAATCAAGTCTTACAATAGTATAATATGTGCTATTATTTTAATTTTAGATATTAGAAAACTATAAACAACTTTAAGTATTTGGACCAAGGTCACACAGTAACAGTTTGACCATGTTAGAACTCAAGAGAAACCTGTATTTCAAAATCAAATCCCATTAAATAAGAGGCTACACTGACTCTTACATTTTTGGTTGCTTTCCTTTATTCATATTTGAATGAATATTGGTTTATTCAGTCGTGACATTTGCTCAAAAATCCTATGCATATATATTTCTTGTTTTCCAATATCCTATATAAATCCTCTTTCTGGAAAACAAGTTGGTGGCTGGTTGATGTAAGTTTATGTTAACAGTTTAGTGATCTGTAAGCCTAATGGGTTTGAGTTTGGAAAAAAAGGGTCAAGACAAATTCAGTTCTGTGTGGAGTTTGTGTTTAGGGAAGTCAACATACTCAAAGCCAAATTTCTATATCTTAGCATTGTGTTTGGTTCTCACTCCAATACCTTTTAGGTCTGTGTCTGGCCTCCTTCCTATAGTTACCATTTATTACTTCATGACTGGAACACTTTCCTAACAGCGATTCTGTAGATTTCGATTCTGTGTGAATGTGCTGGTTTTATTTGGTGCTTCTTAACTCTGAATGGCCTTGTGAATGAGCTGCCAAGTGAAATGTTCAGCTCCACAGTTACCCTTGATTCTAGAACTCAATCCTTGGTTCTGCTGCTTATTTCATGACAACATTAAGTTGCCTTCTATGGAAGAACTGCTATGTACTCTGGCTACTATCAAGACTCAAATATCTCTATAGTGGTAGACCCATTTCCATGCTTTCCATTGGAGATGCATGTCTCTCCACATTTTTGTAATTCGTGGCATTTTCAGCCAAATTCTATTAGAAGGTGGTTATCAAATTTATCCTATAACCCATAGTTCTATATTTTAATTAAATGAAATCACTTACTAGTATGAACTCTTTGCATAAACGTGACTGCTGTTTCCCCATATGTTTTAGAATTAAACACAGCTCCAGCTATTTTATGCATATGCTTTCTAAGAAATTTAATCTACATATAGATTTAATAAGTTATGAATATTCAGTGACTTTCCAGTATATTCCTTGTAGTGATATTTGTTCACCATTATAAATTAAGCTAATACTTTGTGGAGTTTCCCTTTCTTTCAGGCATTATCCTTTAGATTGGAGGAGAGCATCTCTATTCTGATTCACAGATTAGTAGAAAAGATAAATATACAAATATGTGTGAATACAAATACATATGGATATAAAACATGATGCAAAATGATATATATCATAATACAATTATCACAATATTATCACCAATTAAAAATTTCAGATTTACTTTTATAACCAGTGTAATTTATTATTTGAGGAAATATGTAACAGAAACAGTATCTAAAATTTAACTTTTTTAGGATGGTGTATCAGCAACCGTTGGGAAAATCAGTGGCCTTTGTGGTAGACAATTCATTTTAATCAAACTAACCCTCTGAACTTTACTTGATTCACTCATCCAATACAGTTTCCTAATATGGTCGTATTTGAGCCTGGGTTGAGCCAACTCTAGGGCTTATGAACCATTCAGTTTCAATCGAAATTAGGTTGCTTTATGGTACATTGCACTTCTGTGGATTAGAAACATATATCACTTTGATAATGCTTTTTAAGTAAAAAAGTTTAACACCTATAAGAATAATAAATACTATTATATAATGATTTTCATTAATTTGTTATGGTAAATGAAATTTGAGTTTAATAAAATATCTAGTCTGATTTATTGCACTTGGAGAAAAAGAAAGCCAAGTATTGGTTTTATTGCAAAATTAAAAATGTTCTTTTCTTGTGTGTTGATGCTTGAATAATCCTTCAAATTATATTCCTATTAATATGTGTTAAAAAAAACCTAACATGTACTTTAGTCATTATAATTTTACATATTAAGGATTTATGATATAGATTAATGCCTTGATCAGATTAAGGCTAATTTTAATGTTTTTCTTTGGTGATCCCTCAAAAGGAAGATCTAATTGCAATATGTGAAAGTTAGAAAAAAGCTACAGGGATAACTTGTATTTGCTAATTTAAGTTTATTTTGAAATATATGATCATATAGCATTTAAATATCATGTTGAATTTACAAATGACTATTACTAAGTTATATTATTAGGCTTTTTATCTTAATCAATACTTATTTTAATTGCTTCAGAATCTTTCTAAAGTATCATCAGAACACAGCTTGGAACTCAGATATATAGCATTATGTGAATGAATTATATGTATATGTTACATAATTATACCATAAAGCAGCCTGATTACAAATTCATATATACATAAATTTTTATAATTCATTCATTCACATATATTCCCATGTATTCATTCATTCACTGATACATATATATATGATTTTAAAATCAGAAAATTTAATTATTAATGTTTTAATAACAATCACCATTAAAAACAAAATGGTATTGGTATACTAGGAGTCTTTTTCTTTAATTATCTAGTTTTCAATGTCCATAAAGCCCAATTAGATATTTTTACTTATATATTTTGCTTGTTACTGACATAGAATCCTTTATGTCATATATTACTATTCAAATCATTAATTTTAGCATATACATTTAAAATGGGATATATTATAGCATCAAAGTATATATTGAACTTTTGATTTTTATCAAGTGTGTTGCAAAAACCACAAAATTCAATATTTATGATCTAAAATGCTATGTTAGTTTTGAACTTTTCACAGTGCCTATCATAGTGCAGGAATCCAACATATATATATATGTGAATATTTTTGTTCACAAAAAGTAAATAGGATGGTTAATACTTTATTTGTTTGCCATGCTTTACAGTTTTTTAATTGGATCTGAGAATTTAAATCTATTTCTTATACCCTGAGTGTCATAAGATCTACTTTGCTATAACTTGTTATTTCTATCCCTTTTGTATTCCTTCTCTTTGGCAAAAATCATGTAAATTACCTTTCAAACTAATTGTAGGAAAGCTTTCATCACGCTTCAAAGTTTTATTAGTATATGGGTACCAGAGCTTCCAGAATCAAACAACTTTGTGATCCAGGGTCTATTGTCAACAGTGTATGGAAAATACACATAACATCATTTGCCAATGAGTTACTAAGATTTCATAACCACTTGATTTTGTTCATGTACACAAATATTCCATAAATACATACCTGCTAAAAAGAACTCCCCATTTTTAATATTAAAAATATGAAATGAATGCATTTTGATACATGGTTTTATATACTTTCACCGATAAGCACATAGAAGTGGAATTATCCACTATGAAGATATTTGTATTACATCTGTCAGGGTGCTTTTGGCCTGAAAAATCTGAACTCAAACTGGCTTTTGCAACAGAGGAGATTTATTGGCTCATATGACACATATTCTAGAGAGACTGTGAAATCTGTGGTTGTTTGAGCATTAAGTACCAAGCTTCTTTGTGTCTTGCCTGCTTCCTATGTAAGATTTATGTCTTCAGGCTGTTCTATTTGGTTGTAAGGAGGTTGTGAGCAGCAATTGGGGCTGTGTGATTTCTGATTCATATCGAGATCATAACAGTTAATTGTGGTTGGCTATTTTTTCTCATTTTTAGCAGAATTGTTTGCATTTTATTAGGCATTATATCCAGTAACTTGATAGTCCTGTCCTGAAAAACAAATATTGCAAAGTACAAACCCCACAGAAAACTGATTATGTTTGTAAGATATATTTTCAGTGAGAAGATAGTATTACTTGAATACTGTGCCATTGGTATTATCTATAGTGGAACTGAGCAATCACCTGAGTATAGAAATATACTTAGGAAAATCACAGGCTCGACTTCATCAGCATGTCTTATGATATCATATACTTCAAACATATAAACAATGTCTACTTCATTTACTTTCATATTATTTAAATTATTAAGATTTGTTATTTTCCATTAAATATAAATGAAGTAATAAGTATTTAGGAAATTTAAATCATAGGTATTCAGATTTTGTTTTTACATTATCGGATTTTAGCTGACATGTATTTCTTAGATGGCAGATAGTAATACCTATAGTTCTACATTAGACAGTTTTATGAATATTTAATTCAGACTTGAAATAGTAACAAAAACTTTGCATAAATAGTAGGAAAAAAACGGTTATTTGTCTAATGGGTGGCGTTTTATGTTTTCAAATATTCAGATATCTCAGTGATTTTTACTTGATTTTTCTATTGGAATAAAGGAGGAATAAAATGTTATAGGTTAAAAAAATGTGAAAGGTAGGGGTGCCTGAGTGTCAGTCAGTTGATTGGTTGACTCTTGATTTTGGCTCAGGTCGTGATCCCAGGGTTGTGGAATCTAGCCACATTTGGTGCTCTCTTTCTCTCTCTCTCTCTCTGTCCTTCTTCCTAGGTTCTGCTCTCTCTCTTTTAAAAAAAAATGTGATGGGTAAAAGCAAAGTGATATTCCATTTATTTAATTATAAATTGAAGTTATAAATATTTCCATGATATTTTGTTAAATATTAAATTATCTTATAGAATTTAAAATTTTAATGGCATCAGAGATAAATTAATAGTGACACTATTAGTCAATAGTTTATATTTTAATAGTGAGCTACAAAAGATAAAAATCATTAATACATATCTGTCTTATATAAAGTAAAATAATTTCCAATATGACAAAATTTATCAGTATTAATACTTAAAATTTTAGTGATAGGTATTTTCAGAAACTGTCAATGACTTAGTTTAAATAAGCACATATAATAGTTTGTGAGAATTTCCCCAAATATTCATTTTAGCTTATATGATCTGACAGTATTTTGACCTATATGATGAACATTACCTACAATCATATTACTAGTAGAAAATTAAAATGCCAGGGCACCATTATGAGACAATGAATTGGGGAAAAAACATTACAAAACTGGATGTGTATAAACAATACTTTCTTTAAAAAATTTTTTTTAAATGTTTATTTTCAAGAAAGAGAGGGAGAGAGCAAACAGAGGAGGGGCAGAGAGAACAGGAGACACAATATTCAAAGCAGGCTCCAATCTCTGAGCTGTCAGCACAGAGTCCAATGCGGGCCTCGAACCCAGAAACAATGAGATCATGACCTGAGCTGAAGTCAAAAGCTCAACCAACAGCCACCTAGGTTCCCCTAAACAGTCCTTTTTATACTGCCCATTATAAAATGGATATCCTGTCTGCATTCGATGCTAGTCATTGTTTCACAGAGTTGCTAAAGAATAGTATCCCTTTCTACTCTACTTACAGCCCTTTCTGAATCTAAGATCAGACTGCTGTGGTTTAATGAGAGAATTTGGAGGATGTGTTCATATGCAAACAGATATTATTTGAAAATGTGCACATATGTCATCTGGAAAGGTCAGGTTAGAGCTTGGGAGGGATTCACTTTTAGACTAAAATAAAGAAAAAAAATCTGCTTTCAGATGTTTAATCATGAATGGGAGGAAAGTGAAGTTTGCTCTTTATTTTATTGTCAGTATCTCACAGAACAATAAAGATTGCCAAAAGGGATTTCTTAATAGGCAATTGCATCTTTTCATTACTTCCCCCCCATTACTTTATAATCGCCTTCATATATATAATTTTTAAAATATTAAAAACATTAAATATTATTAAATTAAATATTGTTTACAATACTAAAATATTTTAAAAACTATTGTGTCATTTTGATAGAGAGAGAGAGATCTTACAGATTCTTTAAAAGAGGCTAAGTATGCACTTAATAATGAGTTTGATACCAGTTGAATATTGTATTGTTTCAGAGGCTTTGAGTTGCTGCATCATCTTCATTTTCACACATTAGAATTAGGCATATTGCAAGCAATTATCATGTACTTGTTTATTGTTTTAAATTAAATGTATTTTATACACTTTTTGTTTAGAATTTAATTTAATTACAGGTTATTTCCTATGTGGATGGGTCATTTATTTACCATGTTTAGAAAAAGGAAGAGACAACAGAAAGAAAAGGAGTGGCTTCCCATTAAAATGAGAATGGTGCTTTCCATGTCTCGTTATTTTTGATGAAAGAAATAGGACATTATTGTTAATTTCATCTGAAACTGAATGGCTTTGACAAAAAGTATATTTACTCTTTATGCATCAGATAGGACAGAACAACCAAATAGTCTCATTAATATTATTTAAAAATCACTGGCAAACCCATTTTAAGGATGCTGTTGGTCAAAGCCTTTGTAGTTTAATACTCAATTTTTGAAAATAATACATGGGATTAAAATCTGTGTAGTGATAGAGGAGAAATATATTTTTAAAAATCTTTCAGGTAACTGATGGCTAAGTATTAAGATATCGAATTTATTGTTTCTGATAAAACTTCAGAAACAAGCATTGTTTATGAGTTTCTTATTCTTTATTAGGCTATTTTTATTTTTAATTTTATTTATTAGTTTTTAGACAGTTTGTTTTTAGGTGTTCTTTTCATACACTTTCCCAAATCTAACTTGGTTTTATAACTAAAAAAGATAAATTATTAGGGATCATTCTATTTTTAATGCCATTTTATATAAACTTGTTTTATTAATAACTTACTATGAAATGGCATAAGGCAAGTTTATAGAAGCTTACTATCAGTGGACTTCCATGACTAAGTAATGCTTTTCTTAAGTATTCTCAAATAAGAATTGTAATCAAATCTTAAATTTAGTAAACCAGTAAAATTATAAGATAGGTCAGTTTTGATTCCATTTAGCACAGATATTTTTAGTAATTGTAAATTAAGACAATTTATAGCAGGAAGTGGTACTTCTATTTGTAATGGAATTGTCACTATTTTTATTTGATATTATTTAAGATCATATTGAATATTCATAATACCTGAAAAAATTTTCCTAGCATAAACTGCACATCCTTTTTGCTTCTGGAGTTCTTACTCCCAAGAGTTTTGAAGATATTGCCCTGTTTGTCTCATTTTTTTTCATAACTTTGTTATTTTTAGACTTAATGGGATTTAAGTTTCCTATTAATAATAACTTTCTATTAGTTTGTTTACTCTAGAGCCATAATAAACATCATCTCAAGGAAGGTAATAGTGGGTAAAGAGGGAATTAGATATGTCTTGTTCATTAGGAAAACTAAAGAGAATGATAAATAGAAATGCCAGTCCTGTCTGATGGTTCCGCTAAAACACACCAGTATTGTAGGACTTTGTATCCCTCATGCTTATTGTCCCTTAAACAGACCTAATTCATTAATGTCTTTGAATTGTGGTGCTTAATTCAATGAAGTATAATTTCCAAATTACCTCCTTTCTGTCACTATATTCACTAAATATTCCTTTCTGAAGTGTTGAATAAAGTAACTTTAGATATTTCTTTACATTGTTCACATTCAAATCAGTCCCAAATCCATAGTTTTCCATTTTTTAAACTATATTATTTCTGAAATCTAAATTCTAATGAGAGCGGCACCAGGGTGGCTCAGGCGGTTGAGTGTTGCCTTCAGCTCAGGTCATGATCTCACGGTTCGTGGGTTCCAGCCCTGCCTCGGGCTCTGTGCTGACAGCTAGCCCAGAGCCTGGAGCCTGCTTCAGATTCTGTCTCCCTCTCTCTCTGACCCTCCCCTGCTCGCACTTGTCTCTCTCTTTCAAAAATAAATTAAAAGCATTAAAAAATTTTTTAAAAATAAATTCTAATGAGAAAGTACAATAGTACTTTACATTTTCAGTTTAATTTTAATATGTCAATGGGATATAGAACTTTGAAATGTTAAAATATACTAATATGCTTCCTAATAGTTAATATAGAAATATATTTGATATAAGTACCATAGATTCCTTCAATAATAAAGTTTAACTATTTTAACTATAGGCTTGATGTCTTAGATATTTTCACAGATTCAAATTAATCAATTTGGATATCACCTCTGATTGATTACTTCATTGCCAAGTGTTATTTTGTTATCATCTCTCTGTGATCCTATGTATCTTTTCCATTGCAGCAGACTTAAATTAAATTAGAGCAGTAAGACATAGTAGGAGGAAAGAGAACAAAAAATTGGAAAGAATAGGAAATAAACCCACAGCCTTCTAAAAGTTCCATTTTCTTTTATTCTGGGTTTATGCATAGTTTGTTAACGCCAGTGAAGCCTTAAGGTGCACTGAGTACTGAAGCTGAAGTGTTACTTTTAATGGCAACAATAGGACTTCAATTATATAGTACTTTTATACATACCTCTGACATCTTGTCTGAAATTGCTTTAAAAATAAAAATAATGAATCATAGATAATAATTATCAGATGAGTCAATTAAATGCAATGATATATTCTAGCTTTTACAGTGCAATTAAAGTTTCTACTTTATAGATTAAAAAAGTATTCCTTTTCACTTTGTAAATTAACAAACTGCTCCAAATTCATAAGTTATCCCAGATACTACTTAATTCAGCATACTAAGGAAAAGAAAGTAGGTATTATAAAATATAGCAGTGGTAAAATATCCACTTAAAACTGTAAAATTCATAAATATTTCCCTAAATACAGTTTGATCATTGAGAATAAATAGTGTAATGATTCAAACTAAAAAAAATGTTTAATTGATTTAGGGTAATATTTGGTTTTAATAGGGCCTTTGAAATGAAATAATATATGAATGAATGTGTGCATATGTGTGTGCACTAAATATAATCATATTTTTCATTAAAATTTAAAATAGAATTATATAATGGTGTGTAATTTAGTAAAGTATATGCAAGGACACATTAAATTCCAAACAGGAATATAGTAAGATTCAAACATTTTCTTCTCAGAATTCTTATAAAGTTGCAAACATTAGTTTTTTTAACTACATTTTGAAAATTTTGATCATTGTGTTCAGAGAAAACAATACAGCTTTAAATTTCCCTGAAATACTTTCTCAGAATGATTACCAATTTCCAACTATTTTCATAATTGTTTGAGTTTTGAAGCTTCATACATAAATTATTTTCGAGAGTCAGCAATTTCAGAAGTATCTCAACTTTTCCCATGATTCTCTACTAACCTCACTTCAATTTCTCTTGTTTTTTTTTTTTTTTCTCATATTCTCTCTTTTTACAACTTTATTAGGGAAGATTATGTGGGAAAAGGTATGAGACATACAATTGTTTCAGGATCTGATTTCTTCACCTGTAATAGGCATAATTTATCAGAGTAATTCTTGGGTTAATTGCTCTACAAATTTAAAAACTAAGTTCAAAACTCTTTTAAATGTCCTTTATCTGGAAAAGTGGGAATTGTGGATAAGGTTTCTGGTTAAGACAAACAAGACTAAGGGGCAACTGGGTGGCTCAGTTGGTTAAGTGACAAACTCTTGATTTCAGCTCAGGTTATATCTCACAGTTCGTGAGTTGGAGAACCACATTCTTTATCTCTACCCCTCCCCACTCATGCTCACTCTTGCTCTCTTGCTCTCTCACAAAATAAATAAATAACTTAAGAAAATAAAAAGACAAACAAGACTGAGAAAAGCCTTGGAACTGGTGGAGAACTGGACTATACTGCCTAGAGTACTATCAGTAACTGAAGACCTCTTACTTTTCAAGAAGAGGTGTTTTAACAAATATGGCTATATAATATTAAACATTTCTATACAGCGATGAGATTTTGAACAGACTTACAAGATAACACACGAACTGATTGAAGCCATTTACAGAGAAAGCATTTGTAGTTAGAATGTATAGTGCATTCTCCATATTAATAAGAACATGCTAAAAATATAACTAAAATACTTTTAAAGATAGATAATTATAGAGAAGAAACAAGGATGCATTGAAAATATTAAACTATTTCATATCCATTTGACTTGCCCAAAGCTTAGTGAGACTGTGAGTTAATAATAACTCATATGCCTCTGGTAGAAGTATAAACTGATACAGTATTTTAAACTTTTTTAATGTTTATTTATTATTGAGACAGAGAAACAGAGCATGATTAGGGGAGGGGCAGAGAGAGGGAGACACAACCTGAAGCAGGCTCCAGGCTCTGAGCTCTCGGCGCAGAGCCCGACACTTGGTTTGAACCCATAAAATGAGATCAGGACCTGAGCCGAAGTCAGATGCCTAACCAACTCAGCCACCCAGGTGCCCCTAAACTGATACAGTATTTTAAAAGAATAATTAGGTAATTATCTATTGAAGCTTAAAATATGTATCCCAAAGGACAGTGGCCACAGCTGATGACTGGCAATGTAAAGACTTTACTGTTCAGTCTCATTTGACTCTTTCACTGTACAACAACACATGGTGGATTATACTTGCCTAACCTTGTGGTTAGGCTAGGCCATGTGACTTTTTCAGGTTAATGGATTGTGAGTAGATATGCCATATTTTTTTAATGCAGAGGACTGAATTGTTTATATGGAAATCCAATTTTCTTCTTCTGCACTATAGACAAAGTAAGATGCATGTTCCAGCTCTGAGATTCAGCTATGGAGACATCTTGAGTCACTAGTGCTCATGTTGTTTCTGTGCCTTGTGAATTTTTTGAAACTACCTAGGTTTTGCATAAATATGTATTATTTTAAATCAATCATATTTAAGGTTTGCTACTGTAACACAACATAAATATTCTTAATACTAATACAAATTCTGTTTACATGTGTGAAAACAAAACATACACTATGTACTTTATAATCATCTATATACATTTTCTATAATTTCAAGAAGGTAAACATATTAGAAGTGCATAATGGAAAAACATGCAGCAATTAATTAACCTATTTTTTCACACATAAAAATGGTAATTTATTAAATAGTCTAAATTCACAGGTATACAATCTAGAAAATTTTTTTTCTTCAGAGTTTATACACGTTCTACTGAGCATTTATAACCCCTTCCACTTAATTACAATATGTGCTAATCTCATACCTTGTGAATTACTCTCAGCTACAAAGGTGGTTTCTTCTTAAAAGTTCAGTCCAAACTAATGAAAATATAGAACAAATATACAATTTAAAGTTCATGCTCTACCCCCAGCTTAGGCCTTACCAATGAATTGAGGACAAATATTTCTCAGCTCCTGTTCCCTGGGGAATATTCACAAATCTATTTGCCAATAGAGTATTTGTGCACGAGGAAACAGTCATCCTAGGCATAACTTCAGATCTGATATTTACCTGGTAAATATTAGCACGGCTTGTTCCATTCTGATTGGTCATTGCCTTGTCAATGTTTGTTAAATAGTTTTAAATTTACCCCATAAGATTTATTTTAAGAAGTCCAAGACCAGATCCCTTTTCTTCAAATCATCCTTAAGAAAAATCAGTCAACATTGCCACACCCAATGTTGGATATGCAGCTCAATTACCTACATTATATGTTCTATGCTTGCCTTTACAGGCTGCTCCAGCCTACAGCAAACTACAGGAGTCTCAGGTTAGAACTCAGGGATATTTAATTGATATAGGCAGCTTTCACTGAGTAAGGAGAGAGTCTATTAAATTATGTTTAAATATAAAGCACTTTAAAATTTATATACCCATGCAGAAAGATAATTTCATATTTGACTTAGAGAAAGACATATATCATGATTTCACTCATATGTGGAAATTGAGAAACAGATGAACATAGGGGAAGGGAAGGAAAATAAGATAAAAATAGGGTGGCTAACCATTAGAGACTCTTAAATACAGAGATAAATTGAGGGTTGTGGGAGAGGAGGTGTGGGTAGGGGTATGGGTTAAATGGGTGATGGGTATTAAGGAGGACACCTTTTGGGATGAACACAGTGTCATATGTAAGAAATGAGTCACTGAATCCTACTCCTGAAGCAAAGACTACACAATATATTAACTAACTTGAATTTAAATTAAATAATGTTTTGTATTTTAAATTATGATTACCTCTTTACCTTATGAGTTGTTAAGTGTTGCCTTACTCTCAAATAAACTTATTTTTTAAATCTTTAGAAACAAACTAATATACAGGTAGATGTTATCTTGGAATAAAACATTCTTAATATTCATCAGATATTTTTCAGTGACCTTAAAATTCTATTATTAAAAGTATTATGTCCCACCCTTACGATAAAATATAAAATTAAGTTGATGAGGAATATTACAAATATTAAGAAGTGATTCTAATCATGAAGAGATTTAAAAATTCAATCAGTTATAATTGTAGCAGAGACAGGATAAGTCCCCCATTTAACAGTCTTTGAAAAATAACAATGTTTTTCCTCAAATCTGAGTACTTGTGATATGTTCATAGTAAGTAGATTTCTGTTCCTATTTTCATTCACTCAAGCTATTTAAATTTTTTTTTAATGTTTATTTTTGAGAGAGAGAGACTGGGCACGAGGTGGGGGGAGGCAGCGAGAGAGGGAGACACAAAATCTGAAGCAGGCCTCAGGCTCTAAGCTGTCAGCACCTAACCCGAAGTGGAGCTAAAACTCACAAATCATGAGATCCTGACTTGAGCCAAAGTCAGACGCTTAACTGACTGAGCCACCTAGGCACCCCTCAAAGTATTGAAAAATATCTCTGTTACTTACCAAATTCCTTTGGTATATAAAATACAGGTAATTCACCAACTACAAAGCACAATTTAAAATTTAGCAATAGAATTTTTAACCCTCGTGTATTGACATAGAAGACAGCATCCCTGGGTGGGTTTTACAATCATAAACTTTCCTTATAAGCTCTAGTAAATTTCTGTGATGATTGGGATATAATAACAAGTTTAAATTAGCATGAAATAAGTTTACGAATGTTCTGCCATTTTATTGGGTTTAATCTGAGATGATCATAACATGATAAATTATATCATATTACAAAAGGACACAATTATTGAAGGCACTTCTCCAACTTGAATAAGTAAAACATGAAATCAAAAGGTGATCAAGGACTGAAATATTATATACATATATTAGTAAACTTCTAATTGTTTTCCTTGCAGCAATGTGGTGAGAATACCATCCTTCCACATTTTAATCTAAGTGTGCTCACCTATCAGTGTTCTGCCAACACAACATTAAAAGCTTTCTAATGATAACAGAATTTGGAATATACTACTCTATACTACTCTAAACTTCATGAAACATTTTAGAAAAGAATATTCTGTCATTTTTAGCACCAACTCTTTTTCTCTCCTTTTGACAACTTGTTTTTGCACATAATTTTGACAGTTTCATTCCTCTGCATCAGTGCAGTGTTTCTTATTTATGGCATTGAACATCTTTTCTATGTTGTTAACTTAGTAGATTTAATTATCTCCAGGAAACATTTTAAGGCAAATCCTGATTAGTTTACCTGCCTTTCTTGCCTTTTTCCTTTCTACCTTCCTTCTTCCCTCTCCTCTCTCCTCTTTTATCCACTCCCCTCCCCCCTTTTTTCCACTCCCCACCCCCTTCATCTTTTCCGTCCGTCCTTCCGTCCGTCCTTCCGTCCGTCCTTCCGTCCGTCCTTCCGTCTGTCCTTCCGTCCGTCCTTCCGTCCGTCCTTCCGTCCGTCCTTCCGTCCTTCCTTCCGTCCTTCCTTCCTTCCTTCCACTCACCTACAATGAAAAGTTTTGGGAGTCAGGATGTGTATCTTCATATTAAAGTGAGGAACACCAAATGTTTATTCTTGCAAAAATTTTCCAATAAAGTTATAATAAGTTAGAGATAAAGAATATACATTAATAACAATGTAACATTTAAAAGAACTGAAATAAAAGGTGAAATGTCTCAAAGCATATAAAAGGGTATTAGACAATATAATACACTAAATATTTGCTGAATTAAAAACAGAAAACAATGTGTGAACATACTTGAAAACTTAGACAACAAACTGAAATTTCTAGAAACCTACCAGTTGTCAAAATTTACTTGCATAAAATATAGAAAACTAATTAGTTTTAAGAACATGAAAGACATTAATCCTTGCAAAAATCATAGTAAAAATTTATTTTTCCCTAAAAGCTATTACCTAAATACAGGTAAGTTTTCCAACCTCAAGATTTGAATAACTCCTACTTCTTACAAACCATTTCAGAAAATAGGAAAAAAAAAAAAAAGGCAACTTATTCAAGTCAGTTCATATGGCAACTAAAATATTCAGAATAAAATTATATAGGCCTTTACAAAAAAATAAATATATAAGCTAATTTCCCTTAAAATATAGAAAGTTCCTAAAATAAGTTTTAATAAATTCTTAAACCATCATAAATGAGAAACACTTATTCTAGATAAGGAAAAATAGCTCAGTTTTGAAAACTCTACTAATTTATTTCCCTACATTAAACTATTGAAAGAGAAGAAACAACATGTTTTCAACAGATGAAAAAAATTCAATGAAATTCAAATTTAGTCCAGAGTAATAGGCTTTAAAAATTAGTAAAGGATGGGAAATTCCTTGATCTATACAAACAATACAATCAATGTTCTCTCTTCCTCCCCATTTTTTACACATTACACGTAGGTGTGTGTATATCTGTATGTGTGTATATGAAAATTATAAGAACATGACTGATTCATGGGAGTTGGTTTTGGAGAAGTAGGTGAACAGTGGGGTCTGGGAAGGAAAACAAAGTCTGAGATGTCAACTTTATTTGTAATGTGTTACTAGAAAATAAAAGATACAGAGCAAGTAACAAAATATTTATATGGCATTTTTGTGGAATGTAAAAGGCACTTCCATTATATTATTTTTATAGTTCACCTGCGCTTTTGTTAATCATAAGAATATATAAATACCTAAAAGGGAGAAAAATACAAAATTAGGAAGAGGAGTAGTAAATACACAATGGGTGTGGGGAGCATAGTTCTGCTTTACTAAAGGTGAGGGTGTTTGAATGCCAATGGGAAATGTTCCCTTGAAGTAGGAACTGGTGCTTCAGAAGTAAGAGAGCAAGCTCTTGAGTAGAGTCTGTGATTAAACAGCCAGCCAGTTAGAAGTGGTTGCTTTTCATTTGTGCATGACTCACGGGCATAAAGGACACTGGAGTTAGGTGCATTAAGCTCTAAAGGAGTTAGGTGCATTAAAAATGAAAAATAAAAAGCTTTAAAGGAATAAACAACTCTCTTAAATCTTTCCTTCAGCGAAGTATAATTTTTTTTGTTTGGTTACTTATTCTTGGTATGATAGTTGTTAGATTGGTAGTAGTAATTCTGTCTATATGCAGCAACTTTGTGTGTAAATGTACATAAAAGACCTATTCATTCTAACCATGAGGGATGGAAAAAATTAAATCGTCATGTCTTAGAAAACTTATCCAAAGCTACTTTGTGACAGTGTGCAGTTTGGAGTTTTATATGAAACTTATTTGGTACTCTTTAAAAAATAACTTCGTACCTATGGTAGAAAACTATTCTCCCCTTTGTAATAAAGCTCAATTATTTGATCTATTTCACCTTTAATGTATTGATTGCTTGATTTGGTACCAAAGGTTCAGTAAATTAAATAATACCATCTTATTTTTCTTATACTCTTTGTTTTAGTTCATAATTCAGTCTCCCAATTCTTGAAATATTTTGTGCATAAATTCCACCTAATGTTTTAGTTTGTATATTTAAAAAACTTGAGTCCAAAATGTTAAGAAAAATAAGCAGACTGGTTGATGAGCTGGTCTCTGACATAGTACAACAAACAGAATATGTCGCCATATGTATATAAACATTTATAAAATAGATCCAAGAATGTACTAGTTCTCCTGTTCTTTCTACCATAAAAGTCAATCAATACAAGATGATTTTTTTAATTATAAAATTAAACAGTCAAGCTAGACTCTGTTAAGCAGCAAGTCAGCCTAAAAGTCTTTAAAAGGAGACCCTTGAGTACATGATAAATTAAGTATGGCTTCACTGGACAGTACATTTTTCTTTCACCAACATATGCATCATTTTTAATTGCATGCAACAATCAGAGTCAAGATTACTCTATGGGAAGTGATTAAATCTTCTGATGCTAAATTTTATTTCAATATTTTTCTTTCATTTTTTACTACTTTAGGAGAAACTTTTTTCTGTGTCTGTAATATAAATATGGGAATGAAAAATTCCATATTAGAGTTTATAAAGATAGTAAATACAAAATTTAAGATAAAATCAGCAAATGGTTACTTTTAATGTAATCAGTTTGTATCCTTCTTATTTTTCCCAGATTTTTTTCAGCCTAGCTAAGCAATCTATTTAAAAAGTCAATGTTTTCTCACTTATATTCTGTTTTTTAACATCAATTTAATTCATATTTAAGATACAACATTATATTAAGGCTTACTGTTTCAATTAATTAAAAAGGACTCAATATCAATCCTTCATTATCCTCTGCAAATGCAGAACTCACTTTGAAGAGTTGCATGCAATGTGTGAAGGGATCATTGAAATAATCAATTATAAGATAGTTTTTATCCATTAATTAGAATATTGTGTATACATTAATGTCTTTATGACTTGCACATAATTTAGAGTAAAATCACGCTTTTAGAAATAAGTTTAAAATTTGTAACTACTTTAGGGGTGACTGAATGGTTCAGTTGGTTAAGTGTCTGACTTTGGCTCAGGTCATGATCTTGTGGTCTGTGAGTTTGAGTCCCTTGTCAGGAGAGATCCAGACCCTTCAGAGCCTGGAACCTGCTTCTGATTCTGTGTCTCCTTCTCTCTGTGCCCCTCCCCCATTTTCTCTCTGTCTCTGTCTCTCTCTCTCAAACATTAAACCTTTAAAAAAATAAAATAAAATTTGTAAATACTTTAGAGAAAATGAGTTCAGAGCTAGACAATTGTAACCTCTATCTGTGCATATTTGTCAGAAATTCCAACTTAATAGTAAAGTTCGTGACATAAAGCAATTTTTATTTTTATAATATCTTTTTTCTTAAGGATTCATTGTGTAATAAAAATTATGTCAAGGTAGATGGAAATATTTCTTTCAATATTGTACTCTGAGTATACAATATTTCTGTGGTCATCTCACTCTATTTTTAGGTTAACCAAATGGCATCTTGCCTTAAGTAATAAATATTGTAGACAACAAAAATTAATAAGGTCTTCCCATAAGAGCTTGAAACATGTAAATATAATTTAATGTGTTACAGTTTTGTCTTTAATTCAAATACCACAATTTTAGAAGTACAAATGCATTTTCATGTTTAGACTGGATTTTTGATACTTCTAAATTATAATTCAAAGTAATTAAATTGGAAAATATAGTTTCATAATTAAATGTAATAGCCAGACAAATATGCAAAATACTCCAGGGCTTGGAGAAAAACTGGATTAGAGGTTTTAATAAGCATGTGCTTCCACTAAAACATCATTATGAGTTATTTTCATGGATTGTAACATGCTTCTAGAAAATGTTTTAGATAAGATGGTAGAGAAATTGCTTTCTGTAGCACCACACTATCTTGCATTAGTTGTGGTTTCCTTTACCATTTAGAAAATAATTTCAGCATCATCATTTTGTCTTGCTACAGATGATCGACATGTGTAAACAATGTCCAGGAATAATTTGAAAGATAGTCAAGTATTCAAGGGAGTTGTTGACATTATAGTGTGCTGAAGAATCCTCCCGCTCCCGCTCCCGCTCCCGCTCCCGCTCCCGCTCCCTTTACTGCTCTAGGTAAAGCACCATCCTCTCACCCTGTCTAATCAATTAATATGTCATAATGTAATAATACCTGCTTTGAAATAAGGCATAAACATGTTTTGCAAAAAATACAATATTTTCCTTATTTTAAACTTGACTGTGGCTTTTGGCTAAAGGCCAATTTCTTGAGTGGCACAAATTTAATATTCTTTTTTTTTTTTTTTTTTTACAATTGCTGAGCATGAAATAGTATTCTAAACCACCATTGGCATTTCATGACAACTACAAACAAGTTTTCTAGCATGACAAAACTGCTTCCTACATTGAAGATCACCTTTGATCTTTTTCACACAACTTTGCTAAAGTGTTGATTAGAATTATGGAAAAGAGCTTAAAATGCTCTTATTTTCATCAAATAATTGTATTATAGAAAGATGCACATTCCAAAAGAGATTTCAAAAAATTATGCAGATTCATTTTACTAAATCCTAGATGGTCAGCCACATTTTAAACTTAATATATCTTCAAATTTCTCAAAACAATTACCAATATATGGAAACAGATATGCAACATGTCAACAATTATGCTTTTTACAGAGTGAAATGAAAATGAGCTCATGGATAAGTTTAATGTATCTAAATAGCTTAGGGATAAAATAAAAAGCAAATACTCTTCACTGCATGATAAGTCCTTGGACACTCATGGACCACATCTAGAGACATGTAACTGTCACCAAAATATAGATGTAATCTAAAAATTATGTCTTAAACTGAAATAATATTAAATATAAACTATAAGTATAAATAAACTAAGTAAACAAACTATAAATCTAAAATCCAAAGAACTTAAAATATAGCGCCTAGTAATTAATGTTTATATGTAATAGATGACATAAAATCAGGATATACCTGTGACCTAAATACCAAGATTTGTGTACCACTAAAGTAAATATTTTAATGGGATTTTGGAACTATCAGAATGCTCAATAAAAGATATGCTAACCTTTGATAATACTTTGTGTATGGGTCTAAAGTTTCAAGAAAAGTCATCACCTTCCAAGAAGTATGATGTGGACAAAGCATTTCAGTATCTGTGTCTATGTCTATTTTCTCTGTTATCTATATGTTTTGGAAATGTATCTTGTGCCATAATGTTCTGTCTTTTGAAATTAATATATATTTATAAATTTGCTCAGATAATTTTCAGAGCAAAATAGTCTGAATTTTTAATCTATCAGCTTGAGCAACACATTTAGTCAAAACTCACCCAATTCAGTCCATTAACCTAAGCAGTAAATACATATTTATGGTATATGATCTTGAATGAAAACTTAAAGCTCACTAGAATTATGCTGTTTTTTGGGTAAATAGCTTTTTATATACTAATTCAATAAGTTCTTTCTTCCAAACCAAATTTTTCTACAATTATCTACAAATTTTCTCCTTTCGATTTCAGGGATCAATAATAACAGTTGTTACTTTGCATGAGGAAATCCTAAGCAATTTGCTATGTATGAATAATTTATTCTCAAAATAACTGTATAAGATAAGGTTTGGTTTATGTTCATCATCATTTACCTTATGAGTAACTAAAGCACATAACAATTCAGAGACTTTAATATCACACAGAATGAATATCAATGATGAGATTTGATTCCAAGGAATTTATGTACAAAGCCTGTATATTTAATCACCATACTTAAATTCTATTTCCTATGCAACAGTAGCCTTTTATTTAAAGTCTATCACTTTCCTGCTACTAGACAAAATTTGTGCTATCTTCACTTAACTTTTTATCATTTTTCTTGTTAGAATAAGCAAAATGTTGACCTTTAAAAATGTTTATTTTTTGAGATAGAGACAGAGAGAGTGAGAGTGTGGAAGGTCAGACAGAGAGGGAGAGAGCCCAATGTGGGGCTTGATCTCATGAATCAAGAGATCATAACCTGAACTGAAATCAAGAGTTGAACGCTTAACCAATTGAATCACCCAGGCACCCCAGAATATTGATCTTTTAAAAGTAATTTTCCCGGGGCTCCTGGGTGGCTCAGTTGGTTAAGCGTCCGACTCTGGCTCAGGTCATGATCTCACGGTTAGTGGGTTTGAGCCCCGCGTCAGGCTCTGTGCTGACAGCTAGCTCAGAGCCTGGAGCCTGCCTTCAGATCCTGTGACTCCTTCTCTCTCTGACCCTCCCCTGCTCATGCGCTTGCTCGCTCTCTCTCTCTCTCTCTCTCTCTCAAAAACAAATAACATTTTAAAAAAAACCTAATTTTCCCACTTACCAACCAGAAACTCTGCACCTTTTTGAATGGCACCATCTATCCACTCTTTCATTCTCTTCTGGTCAGTGATTCTCCTTACTAGCTTCTCTCCATAAGAAAATAGCCATGGTCAAGTCTCTCTACACTTAAGACAGAGAACAAAGAAACAACAAAATCCACAACCAAAGTTTTCCCTCCAAATACCACTGTGATTTTCTTTTTTGCCATCAAAGCTTAATATAAAATAATGCTTAAATTCATGTTCCTCTTTTTTATGTCTTTTATTTACCCTGAGGCCACTGTTTTACTATTTCCTAAAAACAATTTGTCTTTTATACCCTGTGTGAAATCCATAAAACAACTTTTCACTTGATCATTTTGCAATATTTGACTTTGTAATTAATTACTTCTTGAAACACTCTTACGTATATATTCATATTGCCACACTCTAGTTTTCCAATATCTCTTCCTCTTATGCCTTCTCATTGAGCATCTCTTTTCCCTCTCCATTTACATTTCCATATAGTCATTTATTAGAGATCACTCCTCACCTATTTTGTCTAGCTATGTTATCCCTAAACAAACACATGATGATCTATATTTATAGTCCTTAAAATACCCTAAATTTTACATTGAATGATGATCTAGATAATTGTTGGAGCCTGGCTGTCTTTAATCCATAATGTCACATCTAACCAATTGCAGTATCCTTTCACAACAATTTCCTAATTTTCTAATTTTCCTCTTTGTTATCCATTCACTGTTAACCCTTATATAAAGGCCACATATATTTTTATTTGAATTATCATGACTATTTCTTTTTTTAATACTTAAACATTTTTAAATTTATTTATTTATTTTGAGGGCGACAGAGAGACAGAGACATTGTAAGTAGAGGAAGGGCAGAGAGAGAGAGAGAGAGAGAGAGAGAGAGAGAGAGAGAGAGAGAGAGAGAGAGAGAGAGAGAAAGAGAAAGATCCCAAGAAGGCTCTGCACTGACAATGCATAGCTCAAACTCACAAAAATGTGAAATTATGACCTGAGCCAAAATTGGGAGTCCAATGTTTAACCGACTGAGCCACCCAGGTACACTAAAATGACTATTTCTTAATTTATACCCTTCTCTTATTACTTTCAGAACTTTTACGTAGAGTGATCTCTCTGTAGCTTAAATCTGATTCTGAAAATTGATAGGATATTTTGAGTTTCCATTACATATAGAATCAAGTCTATACTCATTAACATGACTTCTCTAAGTTTTCTGTTGGCCTGGTTTCTTATGAATTTTCTAGTTACATCTCACCCTACTTTGCAAATGATAAACCTTCTTAGTGAACTGTCTCTAATACTGAGAGATAAGTTTGTGCATTTTTGTCAACGTTTTTTAAAACTTATTTTTGCTTCTTCCAGGAGTACCTTGTTCTTAGCTTTTCTGAACTCACACTTGCATGCATATCTAAAGTTTTCTCTGGGAAGCTTTAAGTCTCTAAGACTAGTTAAGACTAGTTCCTAGAGTTCTCTCTCTCTCTCTCTCTCTCTCTCTCTCTCTCTCTCTCTTTTTTTTTTACTTTTTTAAAATCTTTTTTAAATAGTTTATTGTCAAATTGGTTTCCATACAACACCCAGTGCTCTTCCCCACAAGTGCCCTCCTCCATCACCACCACCTCTTTTCCCTCCTCCCCCTTCCCCCTCAACCCTCAGTTCATTTTCAGTATTCAATGGTCTCTCAAGTTTTGCATCTCTCTCTCTCCCCAACATTCTTTCCCTCTTCCCCTCCCCCTGGTCCTCCATTAGGTTTCTGCTGTTCTCCTGTTAGACCTATGAGTGCAAACATATAGTATCTGTCCTTCTCTGCGTGACTTATTTCACTTAGTATGACACCCTCAAGGTCCATCCACTTTCCTACAAATGGCCATATTTCATTATTTTTCATTACCATGTAGTATTCCATTGTGTGTGTGTGTGTGTGTATATATATATATATATATATGTACATATATATATATATATATATACCACATCTTCTTGATCCACCTAGAGTACTCTCTTATCACTTAATAATCTGTTTTGTAATTTTCTGTTTGTCTGTATCTTTTACACACTAAGTTTACATTTCATGAAGCAAGGACTATATCTGATTTATCATCTCAATGTTTAACATTTAGTAGTTTTTCAATAAACATGTGTTCAATTAATAAGTTATTAAATGTTTATATTTTCTCAAAATAAAATTATTTAATGTATCTGTTCTTATTTTGATGTATCCCACCTTCTATAGATATAGTTCACAGTATTTTCTTTTGCACATGTTCAGTTGTATTCAAAAGTTACAATGTTGCCAGGATTCACTTCTATATGGTTGAAGGAATATGGCAATATTTAAAGAAATCTGCAGGTTGAAGAAATATGGATTGTGAAAAATGTTAACAATGACTGAAATTGTCTCACAATTTTTGAGTTTGTGAAACTATCAAAGTATCTGGAAAGCAACTTCTGGTATGTAACAGAATTTGAAAGCCGGAATCTTAGAAGCCAGAGCTGAAGATCTAAATTAATTTGCATATAGTTAATATATAAACCTGGGGTTTTGATGATATGATTAAACAAAATCACTATAAGAAATGAGGACTATGAACTACTACCTGAATTTTGTCCCCCATATTTAAGGTATGGAAACAAAATAAAAGCAATGGAAGCAGAGAAGAAAAGTGACAAAATTTAGGGTAGAACTGGAAACACAGAAAATAGAAAGGAATATTTTAAAGAAGAGTGTTGTGTCCTTCCAGTATTTTACTGAAGGACTACCAGAATAGAAGAGTCTGAAAAATAACTTTTGGATTTGTCAGGACAACAGTGATCTTTTTGGCCAGAAAATTCTGCCTGCAAAGTAATAAATCATTTAAAAATAATTATAAAAAATAAAATATAATTATTGACAACAGCTATATGAAAGAGCTTGTTGAAGTACAATAAAGGAAGTTAAAAGTAAAACACTTAAGACTTATTCCCTAACACTAAAGATTTAAAGTCTACTTGGAAAAATAGGCATTAATAGTGATAAGGTTTTTTAAGCCATACCATGTATTGGGTATTGTATTGACTACTTACTGCATTATGCATCTTTATAACAAACCTATGAGATAGGTAATATGTTATCCATGCTTTACAGAAATATGACCCACATGAATATAAAATAGCTTTCCCAAAGTGACAAAGCTAATGAACAATGAAGGCTTTATTTGAAAAGTTATCTGACTTTAACACTTTAACACTTCTTTCCATCAAACTACAATACATGACTGATTGCAATAAAAGGTCTCTTCTATATGGAAAAAATGGTCTAAGAAAGTTTGTGTGACTATAAAAAATGTGTGAGTATTCTGAGCACTTGAGAGGTTAACTTCATATACATATACTAGTTGTTTGCCTAACACAGCTATGAATGAACTACCAGAAATAATTTTTGGTAGACAATTTGGACAGTACCAGTTTTCTTTCCAGATTTTCATTTACAAAGACAATATTACTTAACCTAAGTAAATGACACCCCTCCTTTTGAATTTAGACTTGGGACTCAAAGATTTCTTTCTAATGTCTTTTTAGTGGCTGATACACATACTTTTGTGCTCTAGATAATAATTTCATTCCACATGAATAGTAAAGCAAAGAAAACTTATTTGTACTAAGAAAAATAAAGCAAATGTCCAGAGAGGAGAAAATATATGAAGGAATATATTTCCTTCAGTGTTCCACTCAATTCCTTAATTATGGATGAATTCCAGATATTTTATAATAGGAAACAACTTGTAACTTTAAGGAGATTTCTTCTACTTCCTTACAATAATGCCAATGTGTTTGCCACATATAAGTAATATGTCTTATCTACTATAATTTTAGATGTGAAATATATCGCAAAGAAAGAATGAATGATACTAGAAAATTAGTTGGCCTTAGAGACTGTGAGAGAGAGATAATATTTAGACATTTAAATCTGAAAGGTGGAAATAATGAAATGGCGAGAAGGGAGAATTATTTTGGAATCAATGTATTGTGTTTGCTTTTATGGTAGACTATGGTAGTGGAAATTTTCAGCAAAAACCTGGATATGGGACCCCAACAACTAGAGAGTGTTATCAAGGCTGGAGACAGATTTATACATGTGATTTAATGAATAAGTGATAACCATACTGAAAGTATAAGGAGGGAAAACAAGAGGACCTCAGAGAAAATCTTAATCAGAATTAAAAGGATGACTTCAAGAGTCAGCAGGGACAAACTAAGGAATATCAGCCTTACCTTTACACCATAAATTATTATAAAATTTCATAGGTTATATTAAATAAATTTTTCATATACTAGACAATCAAGAGTGGACAGACACTACTTTTTAAACAAGGGAAATGTATGAGATGAGCTCCACAGTGACCCTAGATTTCCACCTATAGTTGTTTTCCAAAAAGGGGAGTTGGTTTAAAACTGAACATGATAAAAATGCAAAGAGATGAATCCTGGGCTGCTGGTGTAGCTAGAATTTTCAGGGCAGAGTACTGGAGATAAGGGAACTATGAGAAGAAAGAACTCTAGAACTTTGTCTCTCTTACTGATTATTAACCTGCACATCCTGAAAGTGAGACTCCATGAGACCTAGCAAAGGACAGATGCCAGTTTGGAGGAGAACGACATACCAAGAGGTGATGAGGTAAGTGGAGACTCTAGATCATAGTGATCAAAGACATACTCCTACAGTCAACTAAAGAAGAGAAGCCTCCCTCATCACCCAAAGAGTTGAGAACCAGAAAGGTCACACATTAACGGTAGTACTCTAGACCAGCATGATCAGAGCTGAACATAAGCATTAATAGGACAATCGGATCCACTAGTAAAATAATTTTATGTCTGATAGAAAACAGTCTTTGAGAACTAAAAAGAAATCCATACTTTCAATAATTTACTATCCTCAACGCCAGCATAAAAGAAATGATTCAAATATTAAAAAAAGCAGGAAAATGTGACACATGAACAAAAGAAAACATAATCAATGGAAACACAACAATGAAACAGAGCACTAGAGACGTTAAGTATGTTCAATGAAAATATATTTATGTATATTATATATTTATTTATATATGTATATATTATATATTTATATATGTATATATTTATAATACATATTGTATACATATACATGTAAAACACTCATTTATCAATTCCTTATTTAAACATAAAGACACTGAAAGTAAGTAAAAGGATAGAAAGATATATTTTTAAAATGTTAAGCCCATTAAGCATTAGGAAGCTGGACTGGCTTATTAATATCAGGAAAATAGATATCAAGAAAAAGACATTTATGAAAAATAAAATATTATTTTATAGTGATGAAATAATCAATTTATGTAAAAGAAAAAAATGTAGGGTTCCTGGATGGCTCACTATGTTAAATATTCAATTCTTGATATTGGCTCAGGTTATGATTCCATGGTTTGTGGGATCAAGCTCCATGCTAAGCTCTGCATTGATGTGTATCATTGATGTGCATGTACGTGGTCTCTCTCTCTTTCAAAATAAACACTTGTTTTATTTTTAATGTTTTGAATGTTTGTTTATTTTTGTGAGAGAGAGAGAAAGAGAGCAAGCACAATCAAGGGAGAGTCATAGAGAGAGAGAGAGGGAGAGAGAGAGAGTCCCAAGCAGGCTCCTCACTGTTAGCACAGAGTTTGATGTGGGGCTGGAACTCACGGACCATGAGATCATGACCTGTGCTGAAATCAAAAGTCAGATACTTAACCAACTGAGCCACATAGGCCACCCCAATAAATAAACATTAAAAAAATGAAACAATGTTAACTCTATCCAAACTTCAAGATACAAAGATCAGAACTAGAGAAATAGACACTTTAACAATTTTAGGTGGAGATTTTAATACTCAACAGAAATTGGTATAAACAGATTTAAAAAATAGTAAATATTCAGGAAAATTGAAATGTTTTATAAATGAAAATGGACATGATGACTTTTATACTACATTATACCCATCAGGTATATAATACACTTTTTTAGAAGCATACGTAGCATTCACCAAGTAAGTCTTGGTGATGGGTCATAAGAAAGTCCTAATCATTTTCAAAAGTTGGAAATCATACAGAGAATAATATCTGACAACAATGTGACTATATTAAAAATCAATAACAAAAAAGATCTCCAAATATTTGGAAAGTAAACAAAACATTTTTTAAATGTTTATTTTTTAAAGAGAGTGCAAGGGAGAGGGGGCAGAGAGAAAGAGAGAGACAAAGACAGAATCTGAAGCAGGCTCCAGGCTCTGAGCTGTCAGCACAGAGTTAGATTGGCAGCTCAAAATCCAGAACTGTGAGATCATGACCTGAGCAGAAGTTGGACACCAACTGAGCCACCCAGGAGTAATTAAACATTAATTAAGTAGTTAAAACATTAAAAAACTGAACCAAAGAGAAAATCCAAAGAATGTGAACTATTAAAAGTATTGTGCACAGAATAATAATGAAAAACAAAACATCAAATTCTATAAATGATTCTTACTCTGTTCCCTCTCTTATGAAGGTAAATAATTTAATGTTAAAACCCTTGGGCATTATACCTCCAGGTTAGCATCCATGACGGAGACTACAGAGTGGTCAGGGGTGTGGTGCTGGAGTATGAAAGTGGAAAGAGTGTCCATGTAGAATGGCTGTTGAAAGTGATCAGGATTAACAGGGCATCTGAATAGTCAAGTATGTTGAGAAAAATGTCAAACATACAGTTATCTTGGTAGGGTTTCAGAGCCTATAAGGTAAAATTTAATCTTCATAACAACTCTTGAATTCTCTTCTCTATTTTATGGTTGAAGAAAGTGAGAAAACAAGTGTAAAAAGTTTCCCCAACTTTATACAATTATGTATAGTCAGTGAACAATAATATTTTGAAAGGAATCGTTTTTTCTGAGCAGTAGTTCTCAACAGTGGGCTTAAAGTATTCTGTAAATCATGTTGCAAACAGATGTGCTGTCATCCAGGCTTCATTGTTCCATTTCTAGAGTATCAGCCAAGTAGAGTTAGCATAACCATAAATCCTAGGATTTTTTAGAAGGATAAATAAGCACTGACTTCAACTTAAAGTGACCAGCCACATTTGCCCCTAGAAAGAGAAGCTTTGAAGCTCTGACACCAGTCATTGACTTCTCTCTGGCTATGAAAATCCAAAATGGCATCTTCTAACATGCAGCTGTTTCATCTACATCGAAACTCTGTTTTTTAGTGTAGCCACTTTCACTAATGTTCTTAACTAGATCTCCTGGATAACTTTCTGCTGCTTCTATATCAAAATGGACTAAAAGCTAGGCTCTTGCACCAAGCTAACTGCTTGATTTTCAACATACCTTCCTCACTGAGCTTGATAAATTCTAGTTTTTGATGTAAAGTGAGAAAATCTGTGACTCTTTTCACTTGAATACTTAGAGGTCATTGTACTATTTTTGATTGGCCTAATTTAGGGAGGCCTGAAGAGAGAAGTGAGGGAGTGGTCAGTAGTTGGAGCAGTTAGAACACACACATTTATCAATTACATTCACAGTTTTATATGAATGTAGTTCCTGATACCCCAAAATAATAGTAACATCAAAGATTACTGATCACAGATCATCATAACAAATATAATAATAATAAAAAAATTGAAATGTGAGTATTACCGAAATGTGACACAGAGACATGAAGGAAGAAAACTGCTATTGGAAAAGTGGCACCAACAGACTTGCTGAGCGCAGGGTTTCCACAAATCTTCACTTTGCAAACATTGCATTAACTTAGAAGTGCAATAAAGCAAAAAGCAATCAAATGAGAGAATTTAGGACCAAGTAGGTAGAACACACAAATCTTGTTACTTCATTAATTTACTACCCCAAGCCCAAACTTCCTGTTCTTGTTTCTTTGTCTACAAGGTATAAAAGCTGCCTGACTTGGTCACTTCTTTTGGTCTCATATTTTTATGAGCTCCTGTATGCATGAAATTAAATTTGTTTTTCTCCTGTTAGTCTGTTTTATATCAGCTTAATTAGGTCAGTAGCAGAATCTAGAAAGGGAGAAGGAAAACATTTTCCTTCCACACATCATAAAAGAACATTTCAATGTTTCCATAGCTAGAATTTATTTTAGCAATGCTTTTGAGAGAAGAAAAGAAAATCAGAAAATTATTAAAATATACAATTGTTAAGTCCAAATAAATCCATGGAGCTAAGACAATGTGTTAAAGATGATAAACAGAACAATAACAACAAGGAACAATCCTGTTATTTCAATGTTTCTGCCAGTTATTTGTGTTTCTAATGGTGGATACTATTAAATGACTCTTTTGTACAATACATTAATCACTGGTTATTAAAGAAAAGGTTCTGTCTGCAAAGAAAACTTTGAGATAAAAAGGAGCAGGGTTGCTTTACAAAAAAAGTAAAATGGTATTCTTGGTGGGTGCGAGATTATGAGAACTTCACATGATTGTTTGACTTCATGTAGATAGTTTTAGAAGGATTTTTTTAAGTTTCTGAGACCCAAAAGGGTGGGGTTTAGGGTAGATAGCAGGTAAGAAATTGGCCTAATAATATAAGAAAGAGACAGGAAGTAAAAGATGTTTAAAAACTGCTAACTTTTAATTACAATAACTTTAATACCTTAACATTTTAATTTTTGTATTTTTAATTACATTTTTTATTCTCATATGTTAAATACAAGTATCTCCTTCCCACTGCCACCACCGACTCCATTTCCTCTTTCCCTTCCCGTATTAAATACAGCTTTAGTTAACTACTGCCTTTACCTATATTTGTCTTAGCTCTGCCTTGGGAAATACAAAGAAGATCATGTTCTTCTTGGAAACAAAGAACATCTCAGGAAGATGAGACTATGTACATAGATTACTGCAATTTAAACCATGAATATAACTTAGTTTTTTTGGATAGATAATACATTCCAAAGGCTTGGAATTCCAACAACATAAAAAAAGACAATGAAAAAATCCTTGCCCATCCTAATGGCTCCTCACCTCATCCCATACAAAGAAAACCTGGAGTTTCCCAGGAATATTTAAATAAATATAAACTTATGTATTTCTAATTTCCTATAATTAAAAAAAGATTCCTATGCACACTCCTTTAGCCCTATATTTCTTTAATGTAAAAATACATTTTATAGAACATTCCATATGATGTAAAAATTTCTCTCTGCCTCCCCAAAAAGTAAATAAAAGGAAAAAGAGAATCCGAACCAGAGTTCCTGCTCAGCATGGAGTCTGACATGGGGCTCAATCCCAGGCCCCTGGGAACATGACTTGAGTTAAAAATAAAGATTCAGATGCTCAGCTGACTGAGTTATCCATGAGCCCTTCTTCGTTGGGAGTTTTTTGATTACTGATTCAATTTCTTTGGTGGTAATCAGTCTGTTCAAATTTTCTCTTTTCCTCTTGTTTAGGTTTTGGCAGTTTAGAGGTTTCTAGGAATTTATCCATTTCTTCTAAGTTGTACAGTTTGGGCATATAGTTTTTCATAATATTTTTTCTATGATTTGTATTTTTGTGGTGGCTGTTATTTCTTTTCTCTCATTTATGATTTTATTTCTTGGGTCCTTTCTGTTTTCTTTTTGATAAATCTGGCTAGAGTTTTATCAATTTTATAATTTTTTTCCAAAGAATCAGACCTTGGTTTCATTCATCTGTTCTATTATATTTTTTGTTTTATTTTTGTTTTGATTTTTTAGTTTCTATATTATGTAGTCATAGTCTAATCTTTATTATTTCCTTCCTTCTGCATTTGTTAGGTTTTGTTGTTCTTTTTCTAATTCCTTTAGGTGTAAGGTTCATTTTTTTTATGTGAGATTTTTCTTTATTCTTGAGGTTGGTCTGTATTGCTACTAACTTCTATCTTAGAGCCACTTTGTGCTGCATCCTAAAGAATTTTGACTGTTTTTTTCATTTTAATTTGCATTTATGTAGTTTATTTTTTCTTTCATTTCCTGGTTGACCCTTTCATTGTTTAATAGCATGTTATTTAATCTTCATGTGTTTGTGATTTCCAAAATTTTTCCTGTGGTTGACTTTTAGTTTCATAGCTTTGTGGTCAGAAAAATATATGGGGTTCTTAGATATTCTTGAATTTGTTGAGGCTTGTTTGATGGGCTAATATATGATGCTTTCTGGAGACTATTGAATGTTCGCTTGAAATGAGTGTATATTCTGCTGCTTTAGGATGGAATGTTCTAAATATGTTTGTTAAATCCATCTGATCTAGTTTGTCATTCAAACCATTGTTTCCTTTTTGATTTTCTGTTTAGATCCATTGATGTATGTGTGTTGTTAAAGCCCCCTACTATCATTATTTTATTATTAATTAGGTCCTTCATGTTTGTTATTATCTGTTATGTATTTGGGTGCTTCTGTGTTAGGTTTATAATATTTACAAATGCTGTATCTTCTTGTTGGGTTGTCCCTTTCATCATTACATAGCATCCTTCTTTGTCTCTTGTTACAGTCTTTATTTCAAAGTCTATTCTGTCCCATATAAATATTGCCAATCCAGCTTTCTTTTGACATCCATTTGAACGAAAAATATTTCTCCATCCCCTCACTGTCAATCTGTAGGTGTCACAGGTCTCAAATGAATCTTTTGTAGGCAGCATACTGATGGGGTCTTTTTTTTTTTTTTTTTTTTTGATAGGTCTTGTGTTTTTATCCATTCTGTCTCGCTATGTCTTTTGAATGAAGCACTTAGTCCATTTACATTCAAAGTGATTATTGGCAATATGTATTTATTGCCATTTACTTGTTTTGTGGTTGTGACTGAAGATTTTTTGATTATCTTTAGTGATATGTTTGGATTTCTTTCTCTTTATTCTTGGCATATTTATTAGTGGTTTTTGATGTATGGTTGCCATTAGATTTCTTTATTCCTTCTTAAGAATATAGCAGTCTATATTAAGTTGATGGTGGTTTAAGTTTAAACCCTTTCTTTTCTCCTCTCCCAATTTTAGGAATATGTTATACTTTATATCCTTTGGGGTGTGTGTGTGTGTGTGTGTGTGTGTGTGTGTGTGTGTCTATTGACTAATCTTTTTAAAGAAATTCTCATTTTTATTACTTTTTTGGTTCCTACCCCTATAGTATCATTTTTGTTCTCTCCTTTCCACTAAGAGAGTCCCTTTTAGCATTTCTCACAGGGCTGATTATTGGACATGAACTTTTTTCCTTTTGGTTTGTCTGGAAAACTCTTTATCTCTCCTTATATTTTGAATGGTAGTTGTGTTAGAGTATTTTTGAGTACAGATTTTTCCTATTCATGCCACTCCCTTCTAGCTTGCTAAGTTTCTGTTCAGAGGTAACTTCTAGTCCATTGTGAAAATTCTATTGATATTTTAAAAGAATGCATCCAAAGTTTTCAAGACACAACAATTGAAGTATATCTGAATTAATAAGTTTGTCTTCTGTACATTTCAATATTTTCATAAACTTAGTCATGTGTAGAGAACAGTAAATTAAGAGCCTATATTTTGTCCTAAAATGGAAACAACCAGATGTCCATCAACTGATGAATGCATAAATAAAATATCTATCTATACAATGGAATATTTTTAATATTTCTTTTAGGGGGCCTGGGTGGTTCAGTTGGTTAAGCATCCGGCTTCTGCTCAAGTCATGATCTCATGGTTCGTGGGTTCGAGCCCAACGTCGGGCTCTGTGCTGACAGCTCAGAGTCTGGAGCCTGCTTTGGGTTCTGTGTCTTTCTCTCTCTCTGACCCTCCCCTACTCATTCTGTCTCTATCTCTCACATATAAATTTAAAGAAACAAAAAACATTTTTTTAAATGTACTGGTACATGCTACAATATGAATACATCTTGAAATCAATATGCTTAGTGAAGGAAGTCAGTCACAAAGGACAACATACCATATGATTTCATTTGTGTATAATGTCAAAAATAAGCAAATCAAGAGACACAGTAGATTAGAAGATTCTCTAGTTTTTATTTCCCCAGAGAGAGAAAGGATGAGTGATTACTAATGGGTTCAGTTTCTTCTGAAGTAACAAAAAATGTTATAAATCTGATTGTGATGATAAATGCACAACTTCATACACAAAAGGCCATTGGACCAGATACTCTAAATTATATCTCAATAGAGGAGTTATGGAAAAGATCTTGTGTATTCCTATTGCACTTTTTAAATTAACATATAACATTGTGTAAATTTAAGGTATATAACATGTTGATTTGATATATTTATATATTATAATTTGATTGCCATTGTAGCAGTAACTAGTGCCTCTATTATATCACATAATTATGATTTCTTTCTAGTTGTAATAATTAAGATCTAGTCTCGCTAGAAGTTTGATGCATATATACAATATCGTTTATATTCAGTATCCTGTACATTAGGTCTCTAGGACTTATTTACTACTTGTAAGTTTGTACCCTTAAGCAATATCCATTCTATCTCTCCAATGCCCAGTGCCCCGTAACCTCCATTTTACTCTGCTTTTCTGAGTTCAGCGTTTAGATTGCACATATAAGTAATATCATGGAGGGTTTGTCTTTCTCTGACTTATCTTACTTAGTATAATGTTCTCAAGGATGATTCATATTGTTGTAAATGGCAGGATATGCTTTCTCCTGACTGAATAATCTCCCATTGTGTGCATGTATACACAAACATATATTCATATCACAATATATACATTAATGGACACTTAGGTTGATTGGTATCTTGGTTATTGTGAGTAATGCCGTAATAAACATGGAGTGCACATATTTCTTTGATATCTTGTTTTCATTTCCTTTGGTCACAAACTCAGAAGTGGAATTACTGGGTCATACAGTAGTAAGAAAAGATGCATTTTGATGTATTATGTAGTCTTACTTGTTAATTTTTGCTTTTGTTGTTTGTGCTTTTGGTGTCACATCCAAAAAATTATTGCCAAGACCAATGTCAAGGAAATTCTTAAAGACTTTCAAGTAGCAGGTGTATTTTTGATCCGTTTCAAGTTAACTTTTGTGAGTAGTGAAAGATAGGGGTCCAATTTCTACGTGTATTTCTCCAGTTTTGCCAGCACCATTTGTTGAAGAGATTATTCTTTTTGCATTGGGTGTTTTGGTTCCCTTGTCAAACATCAGTTGGCGATGTATTCAAGGGTTTACATCTTGACTCTCTATTCTGCTCTGTTGCTCCATGTTTACTTTCATGCCATTACTATACTTTTCAAGTTAGTGTAGCTTCGTGGGGTAGTGTGAAATCTGAAATGTGATACATCTGGTTTTGTTCTTTCTCAGCATTGCTTTGTCTATTTGGGATCTTTTGCGGTTCCACAAACAATTTTAATTTCTTTTTCTATTTCTGTGTAAAATACCGTTGGAATCTTGGTAGCCATTGTGTTGAATTTATACTTGGTTGAGTAGTGTGAATATGGACGTTTTAACAATATTCATTATTCTGATCCAGGAGCACATGATGTCTTTCCATTTGTTTGTGTCTTCTTGGATTTCTTTCAACAAATCCTTCTAGTTTTTATCGTATAGACCTTTTACTTCCTAGATTAAATTTTTCTGAGGTATTTTATTGTATTTGAGGCTCTAGTGAATAAATAGTTATACAGTTATAGTTTTTCAGATCTTTCATTATTAGTGTGTAGAAATGCAACTGATTTCTGCATGTTGATTTTGTATTCTGCAACTTTAATAAACATGTCACTTCTAATCAGTTTTTGATTGGGTTTTGGGATTATTTGCAAATAATAACAAATTACTTTTGTTCCAATTTGAATGGCTTTCCTCTTTCTTTTTTTTCTTGCCTAATTGCTCTGGCTAGGACTTCCAGGATTGTTTTTGAAGAAGAGTGGTAAGAGTAAACATCCTTGACTCATTCCTGATTTCACTAGAAAAGCTTTCAATTTTCACCACTGAATGTGATGTTAATATGTGTGTTTTTCATAATGCCTTTTATTATGTGGAAGTATGTTCCTTCTACAGCCAATCATTGAGGGGGCTTTTTTCATGAGAGGATGTTGTATTTTTTCAAATACTTTTCTGCATCTATTGAGATGATGGTGTGATTTTTTTTTAATATTTCATTTCATTGATGTGATATATTACATTGTTTTGTATAGATGTAGAAACATAATCTCACATCCTTGAAATAAATCCCACTTCGTCAAGGTTTACGATCATTTTAATAGTTTCTTGAATTGAGTGTTCTTATTCCGTTGAATTTTTGCATCTATTTTCATCAGGGATTTCGTGCTGTAGTTTTCTTTGTAGTGTAGTTATCTGGCTTTGGTATAAGGGTAATGCTGGACTCTTAATATGAATTTGGAAATATTCCCTTCTCTTCAGTTTTTTGGAGGAGTTTGAGATGCAGTCATGTTAATGTTTCCTTAAATGTTTGGTGGGTTTGCCAGTGAAACCATCTGGTCCTGGGGCTTTCTGTATTGGGAAGTTTTTGATTACTAATTCAATCTCTTTATTTGTTACTGATATATTCAGATTTTCTGTTTTTTCCTGATTCAGTCTAAGGAGGTTATATATTTCTAGTGACTTTTCCATTTCTCTTAGGTTATCTAATTTATTGGCATATAATTTTTCATAGTATTATCTTATGATCTTATGTATTTCTGTAGTATTAATAGAGTTGTAATGTCTCTTCTTTCTAATTTTATTTCAGTCCTTTTTTTCTTTTCCTCATTAAGCTAGCTAAAGTTTGTCAGATTCAATTTTCTGAAAACCAGCTCTTAGTTTTGTTGACCTTTCCTACTTTTCTCCCCATCTCTATTTCATTTATTTCTATATGGTTTAAATTATTTCTAGTGTTCTGATAACTTTAGGCTTAGTTTTGCTTGGTTTTTTTTTTTGTTGTTGTTGTTGTTTTGTTTTGTTTTACTAGTTCATTGAAGTATAAAGTTGTTTAAGAACTGAGGGTTGAGGGGGAAGGGGGAGGGGGGAAAAGAGGTGGTGGTGATGGTAGAGGGCACTTAAGGGGAAGAGCACTGGGTGTTGTATGGAAAACAATTTGACAATAAAATATTATGGAAAAAAATTTTCTCAATATATGCATTTACTGCTATACACTTTCCTTTCAGAACTCCTTTTGTACCATTCCATAAGTTATTATGCTGTGTTTTCATTTACATTATTTGAAAATTTTTAAATTTTCCATTAGATTTCTCTTTTGATATATTGATTGTTCAGAAATATGTTGTTTGTACAAATTTAGGATTTTCCAGCTTTTCTTGTTGAATCCTAGCTTCACGCCATTATTATCAGGAAAATTACTTCGTATAATTTTACTCTTCTTAAATTTGCTAAAAATATTTTTGTGCTTATCACATGATCTATGCTTTTTCAGCACATGGGAAGAATATGTGTCCTGTAGGATGGAATTTTCTGTTTAGTCCATTGGTCTAAAGTACGGTTCAATTCTAAGATTCCTTATTATTGTTATTAGTATTATTATTGGTCTGGATAATCTATACATTACTGCATTATTTATCCATTAAATATCACTACTATTATTGTATTATTGATTATTATCCATTCAGAGCTGTTAGTATTTGCCTAATATATTTAGGTGTTCCGTTGTTCAGTGTGTATACCTTTATAATGTTACATCATCTTATTGTATTGACCCGTTTATCACTTTATAATGACTTTCTTCATCTCTTGTTACTGTTTTTGTCTTAAATTCTATTTTGTCTGATATAAATATGGATATCCTCACCTTCTTTTTTCATTTGCATTGAATATTTTCTTCTATCCCTTCACTTTGAGCTTGTGTGTTTTTAGACCTTAAATGAGTCTCTAGTAGGAAGCACATAGGTTTTTGTTTTGTTTGTTTTAAGCTATCCACTGTTCTGTGTCCTTGGTTTGGTAAATTAAGTCCATTTACATTTAGAGTGAGAATTGATATGGAAGGACTGAATACTGCTATCTTATTGGTTGCTTTCTGATTGCTTTGTATTTCTATTGTTTCTTTTTCCTTCTGTTTCTGCCCATTTATTGTAAATTAGGGGTTTTTCATGGTAGTATGCTCTGTTTCCTTTTTTTTAAATGTTCTGTAAATCAACACTAGATTCTTGTCTTATGGTTACCATTTTTGCTTTGTGGCTTATATACACTGTAGATATAACAGTCCATTTCTTGACAATAGCACCTTATCTTTGTTCACCTATAAGGGCACCGCCTCCCCTTTAGGATTTTTGATGTTACAATTTACCTCCTTTTATGCTGTGTATTTATTAACAAATTATAGTAGCTGTAGTTATTTTTAGTAATTTTTGCCTTTAACCTTTATACTATAGTTAAATGGTTAATAAATCATCCTAATAGAGTTTCTAATTCTATTTTTCACCTTTAATAGTATGTTTTGTACTTTCATATGTTTTTATATCTGTAGTTACTGTCTTTTCACTTCATCCTGAAAAACTCCTTTATAGCATTTCCTGCACTTTTGGTCCAGTTGTAGTGACCATCCTCAGCTTCTGTCTGTCTAGAAAAGCTTTTATTATTCCTACATATCTAAAGGGTAACTTTTCTGGAAAAAGCATTCTTGAGTGGCAATTTTTATCTTTCAACACTTTGAATATATTATCCCATTCTCTTCTGTCATGTAAAGTTTCTTCTGAGAAATTTGCTCATAATCTAACTCCTTTTTAGGTTAATTTTATTTTTCCATTGCTGCCTTTATTTATCATTGAATTTTGATAATTTCATTATACTAGGTGTTGGAAAATGTCTTTTAACGTTGGGAGACCAGGGTGTTCTATTAGCTTTGTGAAGTTGCATTTTCAAGTCCTTCTCCAGCGTTTGAGAAATTTTCCTATCTTACTTTTATTTTTTACAAAATTAAAAAAAAATTTAATGTCTTTCATTCATTTTTGAGAGATAGAGAGACAGCACAAAGATGGGAGGGTAAGAGAGAGAAGGAGGAACAGAATCCAAAGTAGGCTCCAGGCTCTGAGCTAGCTGTCAGCACAGAGCCCAATGCAGGGCTCAAACCCACCAACCATGAGATCATGACCTGAGCTGAAGCCAAATGCTTAACCGACGGAGCCACCCAGGCACCCCTGTTTTTACAAATTTGTCTTGAGAGAGACAGAGAGCACAAACTGAGGAGGGAGAGAATCCCAGGAAAGGCTTCATGCTCAGCATGGAACCCAATGCGGGGCTGGATCTCACAACTATGAGATCATGACTTGGCCTGAAATCAACAATTGGACGCTTAAGCGACTGAGCCACCCAAGCCCCCATCTCTCTCTTTTGTTTTTAATTAAATTATTTAGCTCCTTCTTCCTTTCTTCTCACTCTGGGTACTAATTATTTTAATATTTGTCCTTCTGATAAAGTATGATAACTCTCATAGGCTTTCTTAAATTTTTAAAAATCTTAGTTCCCAATTCTCTTCCGATTGGATTATTTTTGTATTCCTATTCTTCAAATCATTTACTTTTTCTTTTATTTGGTCACCCTGTTACCAATTTTCTTTGTTGCATTCTTCATCTCCTTATTGACTACTTCAATGCCAGAATTTGCTTGGTTCTTTTTTATAATTATAATTTCTTAGGGGAAGAACTCCCAATTATTAATTTTATCTCCAATTTCATTTAATTATCTTCCCAAGTTTTCTTGTGCCCCATTCACTATCTTTGTAACACCTATTTTAAATCGTTGATGTTAGATCCTAACAATTCAGCGCTTTGACTTTGGTGGGTGGACAATTATTTTCTTTTTGTGATGTCTTATTTTCCCGACTATCTTCATATTGTTTGTAGGTATACACTTCTGCTTTCACATTTGAAGTAGCAGATACCTCCTTAGTTAACCTTTTATGTCTTTTTGGGTTTTTACAATTCAATAAACTGACTATTAGAAATCTTTATTTTATGTTTCAGAAGGTGGTGCTAGAGCTCATCAAGTTTGTGTTTTCTCCCGTCCCCACCCACATTATCTTATTCTCTGGGCATATGCCCTATCCAGCAGGGATTGCTTTTGTGAACAAATTAGGGAGTGTGTGCAAGAAGCCAGCAGCAAAATGGAAAGGGTATAGTTTGAGGGGTGCCCATGAACCTCGTGGAGATATCCTTAAGTGGGATACTCCTAGATACTGCTGAAGTCCTGAAAAAGACAGCAAGTATATATTCCTTTAATGCCCAAGAGTTTGGCACTTTCTATTTCCTCTCCTGGAAATTGTCCAATCTGTCACTACAAGACAGCTTAGTATAGGTGCAGTGTTGCCTTGGGGAAGGGATGTCTCTTGAAGAGGTTTTCCCTCTTCTCTGTACCAAATGCATCTCTTTCTCCATCCAGTGGAATGCTTGATTCATCACTAAAGGAGGCTGAATTTCTAGAAATTCCCTCTCACCTATTGGTATTTGCTCAGTTGTGTCCTCTCCAGTGTTTCCCATCCCATTACAGTGAGTAGAGGTTTGCTAACTTCCTTGGATCTGTGCTCCTTATAAAGTTCTTTAGTTTTGATGCACAGATTGGCTAGAATTCTCCTTCATCCCTTGGTATAGGATACAGAGGCGCTTTTGTTCAGTTATGGATGTCTAATTAAAATATAGAAAAGTGGACTGATTTACAAAACCATGATGCTGACATCAGTCATGCCTATTGTGTTCTTCTATTGGCTTGTATTTTCTGTAAGTTTTGCTGTTTTGTGTAGTGCATTCGTATTATAAAAGGAATATATTGATACATTTGCCCTTATTTCTTTCAAGTCATTTAACACATTTTCTCTACATTAATATTTAAAAATTATTTAATGTGCATTAATATTTAAAAAAAAATCTTTGTCTAGTTCTCCAAAGAGAGAGAATACACATGTAAGAGTGGGAGAGGAGCAGATATAGAGGAAGGGAAGAGAATCTTAACCTCAAGGCCTGATGCAGGGCTCAATCTCATGACTATGAGATCATGACCCTAGCTGAAACCAACAGTCAGATACTTAGCTTACCGAGCCACCAAGGTGTACCTAGTTCTATTAATATTTAAGAAAGTTTCAATTTTCTACTCTATTTTGTATAGAAATTATAATTTTACATTACAACTTTAGTAATTTGTTATTTGGATAATATATATTCTTCACAAAAAAGAATAGAAAACAGTACATGGTAAAAATAATACAATTAGGGGCGCCTGGGTGGCTCAGTCGGCTAAGCCTCCTACTTTGGCTCAGGTCATGATCTCACATTCGTGGGTTCAAGCTCAGCATTGGGCTCTGTGCTGACAGCTCAGAGCCTGAAGCCTGCTTTGGATTCTGTGTCTCCCTCTCTCTCTCTCTGCCCCTCCCCTGCTCATGCTCTGTCTCTCTCTGTCTCAAAAATAAATAAAGCATTAAAAAATTTATTAAAAAAATAAAATTAGTGTTTTCTTTCCATACCCAAATTCTCTTTTCAAATAACAATAGCTAAAACCATTCAATTTTCTGAGTTTGCATAATTGAACATATTAGTAGATTTTTCAGCTCTAAAGAATTTTTTTTTTACCTCTAGCTATTATACATGAGCAGTAATCAACAAATTTATTGTATTTCCAAACTTCTTTAGTTTGTAAGCTACCACTAATTTGTCTGAAGGATATTGTTTTTACATTGTTGGGGCTAAAATATTTAGGTTCTCCTCACTCTATAATTCTATTCATTTTTGTTTTAGTTCTATGGTTAGATATATTCAATATTCCTTATCAATCTTTTAAAAAAATCTCAATGTCTCTTAATTACTAAAGTTTTTCATTTAGTAGTTTTCTATATAAAAGGGCATATAAAACATTTTTAGAGATTTGCCTGTTAACATATTGTTACTTTTATAATTGAAGTTTATCTGTATAGTAACATTTTATTGAGAATTTTACAAAATTATTTCTAGTGTTCTGAAGTTCATTATTTTGCATAATCTTTTTCCATTACTATTCCCATGTTGTGTTTATATTAAATCTCATTGACTTCTAAGAATATACCATAGTATAAATAAATCTTGGATCATTCTATCTATCATAAGGTATGTTCTTACCACAATTTATTTTATTTTACTTAATTATAAATCAGATAGTTGATGAGTATCCTCAGCATTCTAGGCTTGTTGTAGGTACTATAAAGATTTTTGAATTATTATTTTAAATATTTTCAATGGGTTTTCTTCTGGATTTCAAATCTTACCAATTCATTTTTGTTTCTGTTTCATTTTGCTATTATTGTTATCCTTGTTCAAATTTACTTGGGTAATTTCTCTTGTGACTTTCTAATTTTATATTCATTTTCATGATTTTTTTCTTCACCTTCGACTACTTTCTTGAATCTTTCTATTAATGAATCATGTTTTACTGTCTTTGCACTTATTTCTGTGTTCTTCCATTTTTATCATGTGTTCTTCTTGCACAAATTTAATATTTCTTTGAGTAATTATATGGAACACAATTTTCAATTAAACATGCCAATATTCTTCTGAGGTCTTTGACAATTTTATAGTTTCTTTCTTTTTTTAATACTTTATTATTGCTTGGCTAGTTCTGTTTTATATGAATGCTCTTTGAATAGAATTAAATCTCTTGGTGAACTATTTGTAGAAGGCTCTTTGGAGTAGACATATTAGAACCTAAGACCTTTTCTTTCTGCAAGTGATTTTGCAAATAAAGAATAGTTTTGCTCTTTGGGGTAGGTGATTGTTCTTTTTGGCCCAATTTCAATTAAAAAAAGAATTCTTCAGTTTGCTTTTGCACATACTGGCTAAAATATGAAATCTAAATTATCTCTGTCAGCTGGACATTTATTTTTCTAAATGTATTTGTATTTTCTTCATTTACTTTTTATCTGTGTGATTTCTGGAAGAAATGGAAAGATGATAAGTTATGCATTTAGGCTTTTACATTTGGATGAAGACTTGGATCAAGATGGTTAATTTTCCTTACTCCTTAATCCAAATAAGAAAGATTATTAGGCACTGCTATTGAAGGAGGTATTTATCATAATTACTTATGATAGTAAGTAAAAGAGAAGCCCAAAAAGCTACAGGACTTAGGCATACTTAGGTTATGAGAAACTGGCAGAAGTACAAGAGATAGTATTTAGTATCTAAAATAATGAAAATGTAGATTTTAAAATTTCTGATTTATTGTGTAAATGTTTACCAGTGACAAAATTTTAGCTGTGGTAATAAATGATGTGTACTTTGGAAAGAAAATGACAGAAAGCAAACAGCACATGTAAATTAACATAATGCTGAGATGGTTTTATTTTATTTTATGACTTTATTAGATTATATGATCTAGGTATCATTTAATATTTTATTGTAGGGAGGTAATTTATTGTTCATTTTATGTGTAGTAGTTGCTGATTAAATAATTATTTATAGATTGTTAATGAATAGATTGTTTAGAACTCAGAGAGGAGTTTGAGGTCATGCGACAGGATTTCAGTATTGATTTTATACTACTTAAGATGTTTATTAATGACTTGACAGAATATACAGGGCACAAAACATTCTGTATAGTAGCTAATATGTTATTTGCTCAAATTAGCATTCCAAATTGTTTTAAGTTATAAAAAGCCAATTTATGCAATATGGGTTTAAAAGTGACAGACATAGGGGCACCTGGATGGCTCAGTCGATTGAGTGTCCCATTTTTGATTCCAGCTCAGGTCATGATCTCAGTTTGTGGTATTGTGTCCTATGTCATGTGGAGCCTGCTTGGGTTCCTCTTTCTGCCCAACCCTCATAACCTGACTCATGTGCATGCATTCTCTCTCTACACTGCCCCCCCCACCCTCTCCCTCTCAAATAAACTTAAAAAAAATTAAAAAGTGACACATGTAAATTAAAACATTTAATTTCAAAATTCATATAAATTGTTAACAAACTGAAAACATGCTTGAAAATTATGTTGTTTCAAAAATACCTCAAAGTCTACTTGAACTTAAGCTCTATATTGAAGGACATGATTTAAGAATTGTTAGTATAAAATTGGATTCACTTTTAAGTTTATGGAGATCTTGGTGCACTGTGACAAAAGGAGGTAGGAATCTGTAGGTGGGTATCAACTGAGTGGGAATAATCCCACTGTACATGTAATTTATCAGACCATATCTGCAGCTATTTTCAAACATCTAAGAGGGAAATAGATTTATTTGTTGAGAGGAAATGTAGGCTTTGGATCCACATTCCCTGAGGTTGAAATCTGGTCCTGCTACTTAATATTTGTGTGACTCTAGCCTTTTTTCGACTTGTCTCTCAAATCCTCAGAGGCAAATTTAAACAAATAATGGTCCTTATTTCAAAGAGTATTGAGAATTAAATATAAAAGAAATTAGACCAGTCTCATACTTGGTAGATGCCCAATAAATGTTAGCTGTATTAATATCTTAGTGTAGCTTATTTGAGATTTGAAATCAAGAAGAATAAATAGAAAATTGATTGATTTGGTGAGAAATCTATAAATGCCCTATGTAGTAATCCAATATTATTGAGAAAGACTGGTTTCATATTTATTGCTCAGTTTATCTGGTGATTTTTATTAGGTTCACAAGAATAAGTTCACACATTCTGAAAAGTATGAATTACAAAATGTCAAGTTGTATGTTTATGGCAGTTGTGTTTATATCATTGAAGAAACTGTTCTCTTTATACTACCATGGGATTACATACAGGTCATGCTACATTGAAGAATACATTGATGCTTTGTAATAACACTTATTAATCAGAATATTTGCTTTGTACTGCAAAATAAAGTGATGGTCAAAATTTTCAAATTCTTTGAATTATGTACCCATAGATCTCTAACTTCCCCCATTTGTACTTACCCCATTTATTCACATGTGGATTTTGGTTTCTCCTTTTTTTTCTGTATTTTGTTTAATAACTGTGTAGAAGTTTTGAGGGGGGTGTAGTTGTAGTCAGGGAAAGCTGTATTGGTATAAATTATTCTAATGTACACTTAAGCTGTTTAATTTCTCATTGGAAGATTATATTTTATATCCCTGAGGAGTTCAAATTTCTTACTCCACTTAGTGCAATGTTTAATGCATATATTCCATGTGTAAATCATAGCTAGGTTTTGTGTCTACAGTCATTTTTTCCTTCTGCTTCTACGAACATGCATTTGCAATTCTCTCACCAAATAGAATTAAGTTGTTTAGACCTTTATTTCCAGCATATATTGTAGAGCTACACCATATTTGATATGCTGTCCCTATAAAAGGATTTGTTTTAGATAGATATTGTAATATTTTTGACCCAGCTCACTAATAGAAAATATTTGATCACAAAGCAAGATTTTGCCAAGGTTTAGACAAATATCCTTGCTTTTAATAAACAGATGGTGCTATTAATTGATGTTCTGTTAAGTCATGGTAATATAGCATCATTTATTATTCAAGTGCCAGATCTGTCTCTGACAGATGGAACATCAGTGTTGCTAATATAGGATGATACAAGCATTGCAAGCATGATGCTAACGTGTTAGCTGTGGCGTTGGCGTTTGGAACCATGCTGGTCATCCTGGCAGCACCAGAGGTGCTGTAATAGCTGGCTGGGTGTCTGTGGCCAACCAAACACATGGCTGTCAGTCATATCATTATTTGGATGGAAGGTATATTCACAACTTTAAAACTGGCCACTGTATATTTCTATTTAAACCCAACTCTGAATTTTGTCAAGTCCATATGCTTTATTCTGTTTGCCTTGTTTTTCATGTAACATTTAAGATAAGAGGACATCTGCTAACTTTGGCTCAGAAAGCTACATGGACTTATTCTCAGTTATTCTGCTCTTGAAACAATTTTCTACTAACAACAACAAAGAAGTTTATTCAGGATGCTGCTGCAGGCCTAGTCATTTCATATAATTCAATGTGTCTGAAAGATTCTTTTAATGATTTTTAGTGGGCTTTTCAGAGTTACAATTGCAGGTTGTTTCCTCTCTAAAACCTCTGAACAAAATGGCCTTAAGCATGCTCCAAGAACAAGCTGCTCTTTGGCATCAGCCATTTGACATTCATCCTACTTCCTGAAACTTGATTCATCTGGACTGTGACATCTCACTAAATTTAGCCAGAAGCTAGAGAATTTGCCTCCTAGAATTTTTTTTTTTAATGGACCTCCTGGACCTGGATATAGGTTTCTTTACATTCTGATGTTCAGCTTCTGCTGAGGTCTTGTAGACTTTCTCTTCCTGAGGCATATAAGAGTCCTCTAACATTGTGCTGTCGAATATTCTTTGTGCATGCGTAGTATTGATTCTGACATACATAGAAAAATACTAAGTCATGCTTGCTTTATCCTATTTAGCATGTTCATTCTATCTTTGCAAGATTAAAAGTTTAGATTACAAACAAGAGTTTGGCATTTAAAGTTGGAAAACAAAAGTCCTATTTTAGCTACCATATTGAATGGCACTGAATTCTATGCCCCACAGTGAATAAGTAAATATGTCGTATTTTCAGTATCTTATGGGGAAAATTTCTTTTCAAATGAGTGCTAATCCTTTAACAGTTCCTTGTTTTGACTTCAATAAATGTGTTGAAAAACTTAGTAGAAAATAGAAAATACACTCAAAGTTTAAGATGTCATACCTGGCATTCCGGCAAAATTTTATTAGTATAATAAAATTCAGCCAAAATATAATAGTTGTTAAATTTTCATTAATTATTTATTGTTTTAAATTCCTTAAATTTTCTGTATTATAAAAGATTAAAACTATCCCAAATTAAATTGAAATTACATTGTATAAATTTGTTACCTTTTATAACATAAATATTTTTAAAATGATTATTGAAATACATGGTTTTAACTTATTTTATAGCATCTTTAGACATTTGTTTAATTTCTCCACATTACTAGAAATAGCAGAATTAAAATTTTATTAGCAAATGTAATTTATATCAACCCTAACTTGAGAGGCATGATAATTTGTTCAATCTAAGTTTTCTGGAAAAGCATGCCTGACAATTGTTATTTTTGGTAAACATTTGCTTGAAACAGTACAGTATCTGATTTGAGATAGGTGAAGCAGCTGTTTTAGCTTCACAGAAAATGTTGCCAGAAAGAAATTGTGTCCCTAAGGTGTGGGCTGAGTTACAGCTTTAAAATATTAAATTAGCCCAGCACACGCTTGGCTCCCCTGTTACTTGGCTTCCTTGCACCACGGCCCTCCACCATGGCTTCCTATTTGTTTGGCCCAAACTCTTCTGTAGTTTATTGACAGTAGCATGATAAATCACAGTTTCCACCGGGCACCATACCTGCTCACATGGTCTTAGTCTCTGTAAGGGGGCCAATAGTCATGCCTTCTCAGGCAGGATTGTGAAATTGCTCTTTCAAAAGCTTAGAAATCGATGTTCCATGAACAAACTCTTCTTAATCCAGGCAGAAATTCTTAGGGACTTATGACTCTTCCCTGAAAAATGACTACAATCTTGAATCTGAGGTATCCACTCATCTTTGTGTGAGACTCAGGTAGTCATAAATATTTCATGCATGGTGGATATGACAATAATAACCATGGAATTGGGGGATAGGCTTTTGGGGTTTTTTTAAAGATATTTTAGAAAAATGCTAATTTCTTAAACTATATATCCATTTTTAAGATGAAGATAATAAGAAAATATGTTTGGATCAGAAGCAATTTAATTATATTTCATTTGTTTTTCATTTGTGCTATGAATTTACCTCATTTGTGTGAACGGGGCAAAGTATTTTGTTACTTGAATTACATGTAACTTATTTACCTACCTTGCCTTGGGTCCAATTAAATTTTAATTACCCCATGTGTCTTGAGTTTATGGATAACTGAAAAACCTATATTTGATGAGATTATAACACCATCATGCAATAAAATTGAAGGTCATGGAGGCTATTTGAAGAGGACTGTTATAAATCACAATGGAGTATTAATTTAAATTTGATATAAAAGGGGAAAATGAGTAATGGGATGTCTGTTTAATTGGCTGTAGTGAAAAGGCTCTGCTGCCACTGTTGAGTAGTAGAATAAGTTCCCCTTAAACATAAAAAATCATGATTTGTTCTATATTACCTAAATAAAAAAGTAGCATATGTATTTAACATTTTACTTATTACCTAGAAGAATAAGGGAATTCATCTTTGACTTATAAAAGCATTGCTTAAGTATTGGATGCTCAAATTACATGAGCCACATTGTTTCAAAACAGTAAGTTTTCCAGTGGTTTGTGTCATACTTATTGATTCTATCATGCTTTTACTAAATATGAAGAAAGAATTGCATTTCATAGTGACAGTATATCTGATAATCATTTTGAAGTAAAGTAAAATTTTCATAGTTTTAAGTGTTAAGAGGTCAGATGAATTGAGTGAGATTCATGGACCCTTTCAATATATTTTTGTGCCTCATGGTTTTACTCAGGGCTAATAATGTTATCCAAAGGGCATTTGTAAAGTGTACTTTTTGCTCTTTCTTGGGTAGTTTGATTTGTTTTTTTCAGCGCTGTCACTAACATAGTAAATCAATGTTACATGACACTGTTCCAGGGTATATACCATAACTCTTCTTATTTTGTCTAGATTCAGAAGGAAGCTTATAGTAGATGAATCCCTTGCAGCCTGATTCATTTCTAGTATTGATTTCTAAAAGTCTAGAATAGGATGGCAGCATTTCAAGTTATTGAACACTTAAAGAATAAATGCTTGAATTATTTTTTATTTATCTTAAAACTTGATACTAAGCAGATCTTACTGATTGCTAGGTTATAAAGGATTTATGAAAGCAGAGTTAAAGATTTGTTTTCTCTCTAATCTTTTAGTCCTTTTATCAGTTTGCTTGAGAACTAATGATAATTTTCTGCACTGTGCATGGATATGGACCATGAAAATATAATTAGAAATCTGCTGTCAAAAATTGTATCCTCAGAAAAATCCCTATATTAAGTAAAACAAAACTCTTTAAGCTTCTTTGACTTTCACTTTGCAGTGAGAGGAGGAGAAAACTCTAAGTCATATTACTTTATGTAACATAGTTTCTTTTTCTTTTTAAAAACTTTAAATGGCATCCTTAAGAGGCATATAATATTAAAGTGCAATAGAGGTTCTTAGAATTTTAGTTTAGGTAAGAGGTTTTTGTTTTTTTTTTTTTTAAATGTTTTATTTCTTTTTGATACAGAGAGAGACAGAGCATGAGAGGGGGAGGAGCAGAGAGGGAGACACAGAACCGGAAGCAGGCTCCAGGCTCTGAGCTAGCGGTCAGCACAGAGCCCGACGCGGGGCTCGAACCCACGAACGTGAGATCTGACCTGAGCCGAACGGAGGCTCAACCGACTGAGCCACCCAGGCGCCCCCAGAGTTTTTAATATATAACCCAGGTAACAAAGGACAAAATTGTAAAACCAACAAGATTAGAAATATTTTTTCAGATTTCTTTCTATACCATGTTTACCTTACTGATCATATCACATAGAGTGACATGGCATTATAAAATATATATCAAATGATAGTATAGCAGTGTATTTCTGTTGTTTAATATTTCTTCAAATAATTAATTTTTCTGATGCTCTCTTAGAGTAACCAGGATTCAAAATTTTATCCCACTCTGGGAAAGTTTTTTGTTTAAAGACATATCATAATATAAGGTTGCTGACATTTATTGAATACTCACAATGGAGCAGATTTTGGCTTAGGTATTTCAAATACCTATTTTCACTTAATCCCCAATAATCCTAGAAGGGTAGTAGTATTACTTTCATTGTAGAGATGAGGAAATACAAGCCTGGAAAGTTTAAATCACTTCTACAAGCAATAGAATGCAGCTAGTTTGTGGACGAACTGGAATTTGGGCCTTCATATTTAGGACGTTAAATTCCAAACTTTTATATCATACCAGACAATGATAAAAATAGGCTTTCCAGTTAGTGCTGTTGTTGCTAGTTTTACTTTCAAATTTTGTTCCTTATACTCAAAATTAAATGAGTGACCTTTATCTCAATTAAAATTGTCTGAAACAAAACTGCTGAGACTGTTTTAGCAGTAAAATGACATTTATAAGTTGAATTGTTTTATACACCCTCACCAGTAATCTATTTATTGGAAAATAAAGCATTTCACTAATTAATCACAACATTATTAATGTTAACAAAAAAAAAAGACTTTTGAAGAAAGGTGACAAGTCTTCTTTTGTAATCACTTTAAAATGTGCTATTTGGGGCATTGGTTGACCTATCAGACAAATTTGATGTAGTGGTTAGCAATATAGTGTTGCTTAATCCTTGATATTGGAGATGTCACTTAAACTTTCTATGCCTCAGTTACCTCATTTGCAAAGTGGGGGTCAAAACGGACTCTCCTCATAAGTTTTGCTTTTGTTTTTTTAGTAATAAAACTTTTATAGCATTTATGTGTGAAAAATGCCTTTTCATAGTACCTGACTCAATAGATAGCTATTAACTTTTAATGCTATTATCAGGTGAACTGATGCCACTGAAAGGATCGTGTATAATGCATTAGTCCATATTGGTTTTATATTGAACATAATCTACTTCTATAAGAGATTAAATTATATCAATATATATTTGATTTTTATTTTATGAAGTTAAAACATTTAAAATAACAGAATACTGTTTTATCATTAGTTGGAGAAATTTATTTTGCATATATGTGAGTATGTATGCTCAGTCATATGGAAAATATTTATTCATATATAGCTAGTCAAACAGTCGAAGAAACAAGAACAAGATTAAAACATTTCCTCCTCTGAGATCTCAGCAGACAATCTGCATCATTAAAAGTATTCTTGGGGGTGCCTGGGTGGCTCAGTCAGTTAAGCATTTGACTTTGGTTCAGGTCATGATCTCGAGGTGTCTAAGTCCTACCCCTGCATCAGGCTCTGTGCTGACAGGTCAGAAACTTGAGCCTGCTTTGAGTTCTGGTTCTTCCTCCCTCTCTGCCCGTTCCCCCTCTACTACCACCCCCCAAAATAAATAAACATTTTTTTTAAAAAGCAGGATAAGGAAGTCCTAAACAGAATAAAAGGATTCTCTTACAAACAAATAATTACACCTGAAAATACTTTCATCTTTTGAGAATGTAAAATTTAAATATAGTAAGAAAATGCATTGTCCCAGCTTTTTACTGTTTTTAAAGTGAGTGATTTCTTTTAATGAGAGAGACTTTCTCTCTCCTTCCAAAGTACATGTCTGAAAAAATACTACTCATTAAATCTTTCTGCCTCTTCAGTGACTGAATCTGTGCCATTAAATGTGGCCAGAAAAAAAGCCAAATCTACATTAACTGATCTTACATTTATTACTACCAATAACTCCTGGGCCCTTAATGTGGCCTGATAATGCTACTATATTCTCTCTCTCTCTCTCTCTCTCTCTCTCTCTCTCTCTCTCTCTCTCTTTGAAGCCCTTGATAAACTTACATATTCTTTTTTTTAATTAAGAAAATTAAGATTCTTTTGGAGATCTTATCCAGACAAATATTTAATCCCCTAACAAAGACAGTTTTATTTTTATTGAGTTTTCTATTCTTTGGGTTAATTTATTGTACTGACGAAGATCTCTAGTCCAGTGCTGCATAGACATGGGGTGAGAGGACGTTCCTGCTTTGTTCCCAGTCTCAGAATTCCATCCTTTATTTAACTCACTACAATTATCTTTCCTCCACAACACTCCACTGAAATTTTTCATCACTATAATCCATGAAACCCATTCCCCTAATTCTAATGGTTAATACTCAGACATATTATTTGACTGTTTGTAGTAATTAAATCTTTTAGATACTCTTTCCTCCTTTGACCTCTATATATCACACACTCTTGATTTTATTTCCTTCTTACAAGCTGCTTCTCTTTAATTCCCTATTCCTTCTTAGCCCTTTAATTTCTAAATTTTTTTTGTCTCAGGATTCTTCTAATCTGTGTCAGAACGAGCTCTGTAGATTTTCCCTTCTAGTTTCATGGCCTACATATCACATAAATACCATCAAGTGAAATTTTTCTAACTTTTATATCTTGATCAAATCTATCTTGCAAAGTGTAGACTAATATAGCTAAATGACCAAAGAGCACATTTTGTTTTCTAAGAGGTATACAAAATGTAAAAGTCAAATTTAATCTCATAATCTTTCCTCCAAAACTGATTATTTTGCTTTCTTCATCCTTCTCTTCCTCAAAAAAATAACACAACTTTTCACATGCTCAGGCCTATGACCTTAGAGTCATTTTCTTTTCTTTTGACTGTCGTAGCAAATTTGTCATCAACTTCTCTGTACTTTATCTTCAAAACACATCAGAATCTAATACTTCGCAACACATCTGTTTCAAAATACTGGTCCAGGCTACCATTAACTCTTGCCCAAATTGTCCTATAGTCTGTAAACTGCCATCCCTTTGATTACTCTCCCAGTCCATTCCAAACACAGCAGTTATGAAAATCCTTTTCAGAAAACCACTGTTCTAACCATATGTCTCAGATGGCTTACTATTTTCTTCTTGAAATTAAAATTCTCACAAAAGTTTTCAAGTGGTCTGGTCTCCCTCTCAAATCTCTATTTCCTACTCCTCCTCCTTTTCTCATTCGGATCCAGACACACGAGCCTCCTTTCTATTCCTGTAGCGTGGCAAATACACATTAGAGCTTCAGTTCTTTGTACATGCTATTCCTGTGACTGGACTATTTTTCCCCCTGAAGGCCACATGTTCAATTTCTAATCTCCTTTGGGTGTCTAATCAAATATTAGTACATCTTTGAGGCCTTTTCTGACCATCTTTAAAAGAGTAATTCATTATTATGGGACTTTTCCTTATTTTAATTTTCTTCATAACATATATCATCTAAAATTCTAAATATTAAATTGTCAACAAAATTCAACTGAGTAAATCTTAAAGGTCTTATTGGCTTTCTTCAGTGATCCATAAATCTGGCAGCACCCAATCTAATGGAAAGGAACTCCAAAAAGCTATATAAATTAAGATATTTTACAGGCATAAGGAGTAAGAACCAGGAAGTTATACTAGGTAAAAATTAAATTGGTTATTGCTACTCTCTTTCCTTATAGAGAGCTGGAACTATTAGTTAAGCTTTGATTTGGTGGTATCAGACTTAGTATGATCCATCCCATTTGGGGCCTGTTGTCTTTAATGTTCTTTTTGGGGGCACCTGAGTGGCTCATTTGGTTACGCTTCTGACTTCAGTCGGGTCATGATCTCACGGTTTGTGAGTTTGAGTCTCGTATGGGGTTGTCTGCTGTCAGTGCAGAAGCTGCTTCAGATCGATGGTCTCCCTCTCTCTCTCTCTGCACTTCCCCTCTTGTTCTCTCTTAAAAATAAATAAACATAATAAAACGTTGTGCTTTTATGAAAATTGTAGCTAAGTAGGATAGCTTTTTGTCTATATTATGTTCCAAGTGTGTAGAAATTTTCATGGTAACAAACAAATGTGAAGGTATAAATGAATGGGAAACATTTTCTGTTGTAAGGCTGAAAAACTTTTTAGTTTATTTTAAAAGCATTTTACATTACCTGAGTTTTTTGCTTGTAATAGCTCAATGATAATATTTATAGAAAAAGATGACCAAACCAAAATGCAAACAATTTCAATTGGGTCACAGTAATAAAATCTGAAGAAGTTCGAGCAAATCTTTTATTATAAGATGCATTGTCACATTTTTTCCTTCTATACATAGTGGGAAATATGTTTACAAAATATTAAAGATGATCCAGAAAAAAATAAAAAGTTATTACTCAAGTAATACATAAATCTATATAAGCAACAATCACCTGATATGTTTCAGGTTTCATAAAATCTATTTGTAATTGTCTTATTATCAACCAAACAATGTAGGTCATGTACTTCTATATTGATTAATAGTTTAGTAAAGATTTTATGTGGATGAGGGAATGTTTGCCAAAGCAATTTTAATTTGATTTTGATAACAGCCATCTCTCTTAAATTTTTTTATAGGTCTTTAGTGTTAGAAACCATTCCCTTAGGGTACATAAGACAAAAAACACTCACAATTTTAGCTAAACCTATGCTTCCTTCTATAAGTCAGGTCTGTCATTTTTACTGATCACACCCTTAATGTCCTTGGGTGGTTAGTTATAAAATATTAATGATTTCAATAAAAATGGAAACCAGAAGACAGTTGAAAGCTTAAATTAATTATCAAATTTAAAGTCAGTGAAAAAAACAAATGCTTCTATACCCAAGGTATATAGCATTATAACATAATATGAAGACCTTGAACACTTCATATATTAATAAACTACTTGAAATGTAGAAAATAGTTATTTTAATTATTTTTCTCCAAATGAGAAGCACTGGAATATATGTTTTTGGTTTATATGATAATCAAATGTGTTTGTCTCATAAAGATTTCTATACTTTAACTTCTAAAATCTAAATTATTTACCAATACCAAAAATTTATAAATAGTACATAGAATATCTAGTATGCAGTTTTGAATTTCTGAAATGGTGTTTAAGTAATGTATCTGCTAAAGTATTTTTCAGAATAGGCTGGTGTTGTGTTGTTAACCTGTGTACAAATATTATAGAAAAGGTAGCAATGTGATTTCAGAATTTAAAAATATATGACCAACATTTGGAGACATCTATGATTCACAGATGGCCTTTGATAGCAACTTGTAAAAGTTTTATTTAAGAATTTATTTGTAGCATAATATAAAATCTCTTATAAGTTACTTGATTTAATTGTATTTGGTTTCTTGGGTTGAGTGCCATTATATGACTTATTAAAATGTTTTTTTTATCCATCATTAATGAAAGACTCACAGCATCTATTCACTACTCAGTGTAGAAAAAGCACCCCAGGAAATGGCACCTGTTATCTTGAATGGCATTTCGTACTTTTTCAATAATTACCTGTGCACATCATATTTGCATAAGTGTTTTGATGACTTCTTCAGTAATCATCAAATTTAGGTTGTTGGCCTATTCAAATTGTTTTTCATCTTTTACCTGAAAACTGAAACTTTACAAGAAGAACTTTTAAAGAAAGACAATGGGATACTTCATTTTGTGCTGATCAACCAACTATTAAGTGCAATTTCCTCAAATATTTTTATAAATCATTTGACAAAAACTATTAAATCTTATAAGTAAGTAAAGGCACAGTATGTGTACTGCTATTTCTTTTCTTTTTTGTGTGTGATTTAGAATATCAGGAGGTGACAGTTTGTTTTCATGAAATAGAAACCATGGTGTTGGTATTGTTAGACTAAATACATTCACTTAAATGTAGTATGTCCCCTTTGTCTCAAGAAAAATAAAGTTCTCATATGGGATATAATTTCACCATAGCATCTTTCCTGCTATCTTTCAACATGCTTTTTCCTTCTTATTGTGGAAAAGAAAAGCCTATTTAGAGATACCATCAAGTATATTGTTAGATCAGTAGATATTGATATCTAGAGCAGTGTCTGAGTCGTTAGGGTGTGTCTACTTCCATGTAGAAATGGGAGACTTCAAATGGTGTCTCAGTGAAGGTAGGAAGTCTTCTAATCATCAGTTCTAATAAAAGAATGGACATTTTTAGTTAGATCACTAGTAAAAATTATTATAATATTTACAACTATTTTTCACTAGCTAATTTGCAAATAATATTTAAACCTTAAGGCACAACTTTTGTAATCCTATTCATGATGAAATAAGAAAGTTCAAAGGGTCTTAGTAACTTTTTCAAGGTCATAGTGGTCAATTCACTAATGTGAACCCTGAATAATACCACTATAATTCTTACGTTTCCAATATTACACTGAACCATTTATTCTTTCCAAATTAGAAGAATAGTAAAATAACATTTGTTAATTATCTTTTATATGTATAATGTTTAGTCACAATAAACCTGAAAGAGATTATTATTTTTGAATACAGTGATATTCAAAAATGTTATGCAAATTGCACAGGATCACCCTTTTACATAAAATTGACACAGAATTAGGTTTTATTTCTGATTCCACAACAAAAATTTCTGTTCTCCATTGTCTATGAAAATGTGGATCATAAAGCTATGATTTGTAGTCTTTTAGTACTCAAAATGATTTACACAATAAAAAGTTCTCAAGGTGTAGAAAATGTTGATAGTCTTCTATCTTTGGTGATTAACTAATGAAAATTTACTGTAATGTAATTTTTAGAGCTTTGTCTTCTCTTCAGACTTTTGTTTTGAAGCCCAAAATAACATTAAAAAAATTAAGCACAACAGAATCTTGAGACCTCTCTCTACTGTACCCTTGCTAAATCAGTAAGGTGTATTTTAGTTGTAATGTTGGCTCTTCACAAAGATAATTCACAATGAGTAAATCAATAAAACAGGTAGTATGCAGTATGTGAGTTTTATTGGTACAAATTATCATAATTTATGTGAATACATACCATCAAAAAAGAAAGTATTGTTGGTGTCTGTAGGTGTTTTCCTATTATACCCTATTTAACATATGGTAATGGAGTTGGAGACTTTTTCTATGTTTCTTCTATATCTTAACAGTAAATAATACATCCAAAAGGTTTTTTTAAGGTCAAGTCAAAGAGAAATGGCTATTTTAGATGCCTATGTTAGGTCTGATTGTTTTTTAATTTTAAACAAATTTTATTAACTTTTCATCTTTTATGTTATTTTGAAGTTTTTAATTTTAATTTCAATATAGTTAACATACAGTTTTAGTTGTACAATGTAGTGATTCAACATTTCTGTAGATTATTCAGTGCTCATTATGATAAATGTACTTTTTTCCGTTTATTCATTTTTTTAACATATGCAATTATTTTCCATCATTTACACTACAGTAGTTACAATGACACTCTAAACAGAAAAGCAAAGTGAAAAATCAAAACCCCAACTTCTATTTCATGCAATTAGACTTATACAGAAATTAGAAGGTTAAGTAACAACTAGTTAATCACCTAATTTCACAGCTATCTGAAGTGGTGATCGTTATATAGCAGCTTATCTATGATACATTCAAGATACATGATATAATTTATTACTTGCCCATAAGCTACAACACAGCCTGCTTAATACCTTTCCTTAAATTCCACCTCTATACTACAGTATCCTTGAGGTCCATGCAAAAACGTAGCTACCTTTTATATAGGAAATGGATGATGAAGTCTTTGGTGTTGTAAAAGCAACTTCATTTAAACATAACCACCCCCACCACCAAAAAAAAAAGAAGAGGAAAAACAAAGTAACAAAAATAATAAGGGAAAAACCCAAGACACACTTCCTAGGAGGGGGAAAAACAAAAACAAACAAAAAAAA
>NW_021862659.1:0-912 GCF_006229205.1 Suricata suricatta | reverse complement strand
CATTGAGCATGTCTATTAGCACAATTTTTCCAACAGCATTTGCTCACTCATATCTCTGTCGCAGTTTGCATTATTTTTCTTGCATAAGAAAATTCTTACATTATTTTTATTTTTTTCCATTAGTATTATATTGGTTATGGCAATCTGTGATCATGTTACTTTTGTAATTGTTTTTGGGCTGCCACAAACCATGCCTATATAAGACGGTGAGCTTAATTAATAAATGTATGTGTTCTGACTGCTCCACTAACAGGCCATTCTTCCGTCCCTCTCCCTCTCCTCAGTCCTCTGTATTCCATGAGACACAAGAATGGTGATATTAGGTCATTTAATAACTCTAAAATGGCCTTTCTTTTTTTGGTTGTTTATTTATTTATTTTGACAGAGAGCACAGGCAAGGGAGGATCAGAGAGAGAGGGAAAGAGAGAATCCCAAGCAGGCTTCATTCTGTTAGCACAGAACCCAATGTGGTGTTCCATCTCACAATCATTAGATCATGATCTGAGCTGGAATCAAGAGTTGGATGCTTTACCAACTGAGCCACTGAGATAATGGCCTTTAAGTGTTCAAGTGAAAGGAAGAATTGCACATCTCCGAGTTTAAATCAAAAGCTAAAGCTAGAAATGATTAAGTTTAGTAAAGAAGGCTTGTTTAAAGCCAAGATAGGCTGAAAGCTAGGTCTCTTGAGTCCCAACAGTTAGCCAAGTTGTGAATGCAAGTGGAAAGGTCTTGAGGGAAATTAAAAATGCTATTCCACGGAACACACAAATGATATGAAAGTGAAACTACCTTATTGCTTATATGGAGGAAATCCTAGTGGTCTGGATAGAAGATCACACCAGTCACAACATTGTTACCTAGTTGCAGGTAACAAGTTGGAAGCTAGCAGAGGTTGGTTCATGAGGTTTCAGA
>NW_021862658.1:0-912 GCF_006229205.1 Suricata suricatta | reverse complement strand
GGAAAGACCTTGAATTTTTCCCCTGTTTTATTTCTGTGTCTCATCCCTGATTTTGAATAAGAAGAAGAAAAAGAGTAAGAAGAAAAAGAATTGCTGACTATTAATGAGTTCTTTATTATGTGCCAGGCCCTGTTCTGCATGCAATCTAATTTAAGCCTTGCAACAACCAATTCAAGGATGCAGGTACTATTGTTATCCCTGTCTTATAAGAAAAGCTGAAGCACAGAGAAATTCAGTAACTGACAGAGATAGCATGATTAGTAAGTCACTATGGCAAACACTGATATGTGAATCCCAATACCTTTTTTCTCATCCTTCTCCAGTCATAGAACTATAGAAATCAGAGGTGTATTGATTTCTATTGGCTGGCTCTATGGCCACCCAAATAAAGATGATATGGTAATCAAAATTCCAATATGGTCCCCAAGATTCCCACCTCCTGATAGACATGTCTTATATAATCCCTTCTTCTTGAGTGTGGATAGGACCTGTGAATATGATAGAATAAGGTTCTAGATTAATTGACTATGAGTTCATGAAAAAAAAAAAGAGTTTACCTTGAGTGGGACTCTCCTAATCTGAAGATTACTTTAAAAGAACAGGACCCTTTGCTTAAGCAAAAGATTCAAAGTCAGAGAGATGTTCCTGTTGGTCTTGGAGAAGCCATCTTGCAGAACAGGCCACATGGTAGGGAATAGCAGGTTGCTTCTAGGAATTGAAAATGGACCCTCACTGACAACCAGCAAGAAAGTGGGACCACAGTCCTATAATCACAAGGAACCAGTGAGCTTGCAAAGCCTCTGGAGCCTCAGCTGAGATCACATCCTGGCTGACACTTTGAGTTCAGACTGATGAGACCCTGAGCAAAGGACTCAGCTAACCCACACCAGCGCCCCTGACCCAGAGAAACTA
>NW_021862657.1:0-912 GCF_006229205.1 Suricata suricatta | reverse complement strand
TTTTTTTCATTTTTAGAAGTTCAATTTATTTATTTTTCCCTTTATTTTTAAGTGCTAGATAAGAATTTAAAATACATGCTATCTTATTGACTGTTAAGATTTTGAGGCCTTTGGGAAAGTCATTAGAGATCTAATCATTAACTGGATACCTCCGGACACCAAAAGTTCACCTTCTGGAATGTGTGAACCACAGTAAAGACATATATTCAACATTGGAGTAATAGGACTCAGGTATAATTTTGTACATGTATTAAAACTTGGAACTGGGAGAAACAGAATAACTTTGTTTTTAAATATGACTTCAGGAGGCCTAATGTTAAATTAAAGACGATGGATGTAAGGGTTAACAGAAAATACAGCGGAATCTTTAGTTACAAGGAACAAACTAACACAGCCTGCTCAAGATCTTTCAACAGCCCAGCCCCCTAGCAGGTCAGCCCTCCAGCCAGAAAGCGTGGTCCTCCTCACCAAGGTTTTCAATCTCACCCAGCTGTCTCACCATGACCACCTCTATCAGCACTAAAAATTACCCTTTCCTATTTATTCCTCAGTCTATACAATAAGCATCTGCAGATTAAGAACTCAGTCTTTTTCATTGCCAAATGTCTAATGCTTTAAATCACACCTAACACATAGCACTTGTTCAATTAATCTTTGTCAACTGCTTGCCTAAAATATCAGTAAAATGTTTCTGAACATGGAAATCATGGACCCAAAAGAGATTGATAGGAGAATTATGAGAAAATTCCATCCAAAGAAATGATGAACATCTGAATTGCTTGCAGATAGTGGGCAGCAAGCCACATGATAAATGAGGTGAGAGAGTTGCAAGAGTAATTTGAACTCTATTGTTTGCAATTGCAATTCTTAGTAGAATGTAAAATGTGGAATAGGAGAAGGGCACTGTGAAGC
>NW_021862656.1:0-912 GCF_006229205.1 Suricata suricatta | reverse complement strand
GTGAGTTCCTTGTAGATTTTGGATACTAGCCTTTTATCTGATATGTCATTTGCAACTATCTTTTCCCATTCTATTGGTTGCCTATTAGTTTTCTTGATTGTTTCCTTTACAGTGCAGAAGTTTTTATCTTGATGAGGTCCCAAGAGTTTATTTTTTTTTAATTTAAATATCATTGTACTGTACTCACCCTTCTTCTTGTGATGAGGTGAGATGATAAAATACCTATGTGATGAGACCAAGTGCATGGAAATGACGCAGGCACTGTGACCTAGTTAGGCTACAACTGACCTTCCGAGGATTCGTGAGGAGGATCACTGAGGTTGATAGCGGGTAAATCAAACAGAGGAAAGTGAAACCTCGGGGACTACTGTTCTGGTCCACAGTGGTACCTGCCAGCAAAGCTTGGCATCTTCCTTCCTTACACCTTCAAAAGTTGTGTGAGTGTATCTCCTTGGCACAAACTACAGCACTTCTAGGACCCCACTGTGAGGAAGGCTGGGAAATGTAGTTTTTAGCTTTACAGTCTGCTGGAATACTAAAAGAAGTTTGGAATTAATGCTGAATTCCAAATTCACTATATGCATCACACAAAATCTCAAAACTACTTTTCCCATGCGCTCTTTCTCTGGAGATTTTGGTGGGTATATCTCATCAAAATATAAGTAAGCCACAGAGAGGAAACATGAAAGCGGAAACAGGAGACCCAACATAGACACAAGAGAGGAGAGCACTTCTCAGGAGAATAATGAGGGCAGAGCCAGCCCTATCCCAGGCAAGAAGGAAAAACTGAACCAGGTTGGAGTCGGTCAGAAGACCCTGGGAAAGACTTTTGCAGAAAGACAGAATAAACAGAATACCTGATGTGTTCATAGCCTTGGTTTTTAACGGGAAACAAATTTGCAGCTAAATTAG
>NW_021862655.1:0-912 GCF_006229205.1 Suricata suricatta | reverse complement strand
AGATAGCTAAAGAGAAATTTTTATTTAATCATTTATGAATTGGTAAACCCTTGCAAGATTAAAGGAAGGAAACTTTCCAAGCAAAATAATCAAATTCATTATTTGGTAATATTACTAGGTAATGTCAGTGCAATTTAGTCATTGATCCTAATTATTTTTAGAAAGTTTCAATGTGACTGTGAGATCAATGTTAGTGAAATATTTTATTTACTATTTAATCTCTTTCCTCTCAAATTTTGAAGTTTTAATATCCACCTGTTTATTCTGACTATATTGATCTAATGGCACATTGGGTGGGAAAAGAAACAAATTGTGTGTTAATGTAGAGCTTTTGCATCAGTAGCTTCTTGCTTTGGTGAGTGATTAAGGTTCACAGTAAAACTAAATTTGATTTAATTATTCTCATTTGAATTAAAATTTGTGGAATATATTAATAAGTACTGTTAGAGCTGCATATATTTATAGAATGCTTATAGATTATATAGTGTTTTAACTAATATATCATTGAATTTTCTAACAGTGGACCAAATAGCAAATTTTAAAGTCTTAAGATTTATTGTACTTCTTCCAAACCAGGGCCAAATACTAAAATATCCATGTTAATACATTCATCCAGCAGTCTGCACTGTAAAACTAGAATTGAAAGGACAGTATAATATATTATACACACGTGCACACACACACACACACACACACACACACAATTTTCAAGTTCCTTTCCTCTAAGTATCCATATTCAGTTCTGTTCTTCATCATTACCATCCCTAAAAGCTGTTGTTTAATGAGTATCTATAATGTGTTAAGTATTTTTATATTTTCTCTTTAGCAACTAAGTATTATGCTTCCCCCTTTAAAAGTAAAGTATCTCAGAGATATTATGTTGTTTTCTTAACTCCAAGTAACAGTAAAGAG
>NW_021862654.1:0-912 GCF_006229205.1 Suricata suricatta | reverse complement strand
AGAAAGACCAATTCAGTACTTTCTAATAACTAATATTTTAAATCACTGTCCTACTTAAGCAGAGAAATGATTTTTCTTTGTGATACAGTAGAAGCAGAACTGTGATGAATTGATTTTCTACTTTTGTTTGTTGCCACTCTGCTGTGCCTGCACTGCTAGCCCCTGGCCGTCTGTGGGCACACGAGAAAGGCCTCACTCTCGGGCTTCCAGTGCGGGCCACCACCGCTGTGGTCAACAGGAGAGGAACGTGGTGACCCTGTAGCCCCATGCTGTTTGGCATGATGTGGACACCAGGCCTCCCTACGGGCTTATCGGAACTAGTCCCATCATGCCTCACATCCCCCCAGAAGGCTGCCTCCTCCAAGTTTCCACACCATCTCCACCCTCTGCTACTGTTCTCTACCTCCACTCATCTGACCCAATTTCCTGCTCTTCCCCAACCTCCCAGACTCTTCCCTGTGCCTTTTGGAATTTATGGGAAATCACAGCAAACCCCTCAGATCCGTAGCTCCTGCTCCCAATGTCCTCACCACTTGTTTGACCTAACTGAAACCTGGGTGCTGGCCATAGACATTGCCTCCCCTGTAGTACCCTCCAGTGGGAGCAGCTTAGTATCGATGTTCTGTCATCATCATCATTATTATTATTTATGGTGCAGGTACCACAGGCCCTGGAGATTGGGTTGAGTGTCTTTCTAGCACCCCATTCTACCAGAGTCCAGCTCCAGCAGGTCCAGGGGACCCTGAAAGACTGGACGGTGTTGGCGCGAGAGAGTGATGAGGGAGCCACAAGTTTCTTTCTTGATCACCAGGCAGGCATCTCTGCTCTGTCTGCTTTGGTGTCTCTTTTTATTGATCAAGCAATAACATGACATCAGAAAATAGGAATTGTTTACAGTGACTAATTCTTAGT
>NW_021862653.1:0-912 GCF_006229205.1 Suricata suricatta | reverse complement strand
CCCCCCCCCCCGCTCGTGGACCCCATGCTGCAGGGCTTTGCCCTTGCCCTCAAACCCTCCCCTCGGGCTGCCTGGCCCCACAGTGGGTTCCACACGCTGCAGGCACACTCCGGAGGGGAGGTGGCGGCCGCCAGCACCCACGCACCCCGGCGCCCTGACCACCGTGCGTGTCCGCCCGCCAGACCAGCTCTCCGCACGGTCTGTGCTAACAGAGGCTGCTGCGAAGCGATGGTCAGTGTGAAAGGCCGTTTTTATTTGGAGCCTGTTTAGGAAGCACGTGGCAGTGACCAGGGGCACCCGCCGTGGTTCACAGGGCAGTGTTCAGACACAGCTGAGGCGCCCGGGTCTGTGCCCACCACCCTTCCAGCATGACCACCAGGGGCACAAGGCCAGCATGCCCTCCTGTGGCCCTGGGCTCCGCAGGGCGGTCTCGTGTGAGCAGTCATGGCTAAGGGCACGGGTGGCCCTCCTGTTTGCCTCGAGCCATGTTTTAAGTAAGCTTCGTGCCCAGCCTGGAGCCCATCGTGGGGCTCAAACCCACAAACCGTGAGATGGAGTCAGACACCTGACCAGCTGAGGCACTCAGGCGCCCCTTGCCTCTGGATTTTTGAGCTCCCGGTCCCATGAAGATAAACCTGGGCCCAGCAGGCTGGAGTGCAGGCCGGGGCCCTGGGTGTGGGCGTGTGCTCCCGGGCCAGGCGAGGCCCGCCTCAGCTTCGGGAATCCTCTGCTCAGAAAAGGAGCTCTGGGCATGGGCTGGGCCCCGGGACGGGTGCTGACCCCCCTGGGCTGTGGGCCTCTCCAAACTCCTAGGCTGGGGGCATCTGGCTGGCTCGGTAGAGTTGTCCATCTCTGAGGTGTATTTGAGCCCCACACTGGGGGGGTAGAGATTAAAAATCTCCTTGCGTGGCC
>NW_021862652.1:0-912 GCF_006229205.1 Suricata suricatta | reverse complement strand
TATTTGTGAACGTATATTAAATCCAAATATCATTTGTTCATTTCTTATTAAATATTTACTTATTTATTTAGAGAGTGCACGTGAGCCCAAGCAGGGTAGGGACACAGCAAGACAGGAAGAGGATCCCAAGCAGAAGAGCCTAATGCAGGGCCGGATCTCGTGAACTGTGAGATCATGACCCGAGCCAAAATCAAAAGTCAGAGGCTTAACCGACTGTGCCACCATAGGTCCCCTAAGTCCAAATATCATTTAATAAAAGAATATTTAAGGGATTATGGTTTAAAATGGCATGAATATGCTTTCTTTTACTAAGGAGCATATAATGCAAGATAAAGGACGAGATTCTACTTCTGTTCAAGTCCTCAACATTTTAGCAAACCTTTAACTTTATAAAGTCTAACTGCCAAGAAATCTAGGTTAAGATATGATCTCTAGTTTAGTGACTGAAGAGTTATTTCTTGACTATAAGCAGTGACTTTGGTATTTGTTGTCCCTTTAAATATAAGAAATATACATAAATTCTCTAGCCTGGAATCTATCATAATTTATTCTCACATATTTCCACTCCAGAACTGGGGAAATAACCACAGAATAAGTCTGGGGGCCTACTGCACCAACAGTGAGAAAAACCTGAGCTCTAAGTCCATAGATCACCTGATCTCCACAAGCCCCTACTCTCATGCGCAGACCACAAAGGCATTTTGGGTTTCCTGGAATTAAGTGTCAGTTCAGGGCCTGTGTACAAAAATCCCCTAAAGCCTGATGATTTCCCTTTTCCCAATTCACAGTCACCCTGGTAAAGGACTGTAGAATTTTTAAAAATACTATCCTTTGATATAGAATTATAGATTTATGTTCTCCCACACCCAACATTGTAAGGATTTCTCTCCTCTCTTTTTATTTGTAAGTTTC
>NW_021862651.1:0-912 GCF_006229205.1 Suricata suricatta | reverse complement strand
GAGTTAAATTTGAGAAAATAATTTTGTGGATTTTTCATATGCTAAAATCCTAGAGCAACATTATATAAAAATTTATCTATTTTTCATAAAAACTATCTAGGGTGATGAAAACACAAACCTGATCTACATCAAACCCACTAAATACTTACATAGCATATTTGGGCTCTTCAATAAAACCTGAATTGGAACAAATTGCCAACAACTTGGTAGTAAGTGAATGCGTGGTTGACCAGACCCATCTTAAGAGATCTCATTTACCAAGTCAGATTGCTGCAGGAGGTTGAGGGGAGGTTAAAGTACATCCAGTGATAGCATATTTAGATATATAGAGAGTAGCTCATCTTCACTGAATGGGTTCTATTGAAATGTCATTTTTTTATGAATTTGATTGCTAATATAAGCTTGTGGCACTGTGAATGTAATTAGGTTGAGAAATCTTTGATATTCTGCCAGCAGTCCCCTTTTTAGAGGGCACAAATTAGAATGAGGGGGAGAGGAAATAGGAATAAAAAAGGTATTTTAAATGAGCACTCCATATATGAAGATTAAAATTCCAATATTTTGGAAATATGTGGTCCAAATAAATGATATAGTTTTCTTTCTTTCTTTTTTAAAATTTTTATTTATTTTGAGAGAGCGAAAGAGTGAGCAAGTGAGTACATTCATGAGTGAGGGAGGGGCAAAGAGAGAATCCTAAGCAATCTCAGTGTTGTCAGGATCTCCTGAACTAGGATAACTTGACCCCAGCCCAAACCAAGAGTCAGATGCTCAAATGATGGAGTCAGCCAGGTGCCCCTCTTTTTTTTTTTATTAAGACTATCTCTTTTAGAATAGATTAATGTTCACAACAAAATTTAGGGGAATATACAGAGATTTCCCATACAGCCATTGACCCCATATCATGTATCAGCT
>NW_021862650.1:0-912 GCF_006229205.1 Suricata suricatta | reverse complement strand
TTTTTTAGTTGTGTGATTAATTTTTTTTAGTAAGCTGTACATGGTTTTTAAACCAGACCCCAAGATCAAGAGTCGCATGCTCTACTGATGAAGACAGCCAGGTGCCCCAGAAAGCTATTTGTTTTCAAACAAAATCAGAAGCCCAAGTTCAAAATATAAATGAATAAAAGCAGAACTAGTATGTTTGACGTGGGAATGGGGGTCTGACATCAGTCTAGTTGTTAGTCTTTTAACTGGCCGGACCCCCACCCCCCACTCGCAAGCACGCACACGCACATACATCCCTGTGCATACACTTGCACACATGTGCACATGCACACCTGCATGTACACATGCACATACACGCTCACAAATGTGCACACACACACTCACATGGATGCACACCTCCACAGAACCCCCAGGGCATGGGGCACACAGCCTACAAGTTATGGATGGGGTCATCTCCTCCAGCTCTGATATGCCATGGATTCTGTGATTTTGTGCATTTTAATATTCACTGCCTGATTCCTGTCTTCCCTTAGCGGACTCTTAGCGGCTCAGGAGTTATTTACTGAGTCAGGGAAGAGGACCACATGCTAGACTTCACACTAGGGAGACGGGGGCACCCTAGAGAGGTTGGGCCTGCCCTCAGGGAGCTTACAGTCCTCAAAGGGAAACAGATCCTAAGCAGCAGTGGCACAGATAGTGCATTAATATGGCGACAGTGCAATCAAGAAACACACGGGGTTCGAGAGGGCACATGACTCCCGAGCCAGGCAGGGCAGCTGGGGCTGGGGCACAGAAAAGGCAGTCCAGGAGAGCCATAAAGGCTGAACAGGTGGCCAAGAGGAGCAGAACATCAGGGAGAGGGTGAGGTGTGTGCAAAGGCCCTAAGTCAGAATCTTAGCACATCTAGGAGCAGCCAGGGGGCAG
>NW_021862649.1:0-1815 GCF_006229205.1 Suricata suricatta | reverse complement strand
GAGGCACTGGGAGCTGCTTGACAAGTTTATTCATGACCTTGGGGAGCCGGTCGGGCTGCGTTCTCACAGCTGTGGGGAGCGTGCCTTGTGTGGTCCCCGCCTGGGGAGGACCCCGGGGGCCAGGCGTGGCCGCAATCCCTGTCGCTGGTGCTGACAGTGCTGCTGATGGGGAACCACAGGCTTAGGGTGCTGGTCACTGCCAAAGTGGTGCCCGGCACCTTCCCTGAGGGGCACGCATGTCCACACTTGTGCCTTGGGGTGAGGCAGAGGGTCGCCCTGCCTGTATGGTCCCTTCCCAGCAGCCAGTGTCCCGGGGGCTGCTGTGCACCTGCAGGCTCTCCCTTCCCCCGGAGGATGCCTTCCTTCAGGCTGGGGACACAGTCACATAGTGTCAAGTGCCCACTGGAGGGGGCTGTGCTGTGGCGGCCTGCCCTGGGCTCGTGCATGAGGAGGAGACTGTTCTTTTGACTTGGGTGCACCCCGTCTCTCCTCCCTGGTGAGTGCTGAACGGTGACCCCAGTGAGCAGCAGACGTGCTCATCCCCCCACTCCCCACCCCTGCCCTGAGCTCTCCGCCGGCTGCCTGGCCTCCGGGGGGTCTGGGACCTGCCCAGAGTCCGTGGCGGCCCCAGTCTCAGCGTGCGGTGGGCCCGGGCATGCAGGAGGACCCGTGCGCAGCCTTGTGCACTGTGCCCTGCTCACACTGGTGACCCTGCTTGTCCACACTCTGGTCACTTTCAGGGGATGACACGTGCTTCCTGTTCTCCGTCTCCCCGCGCATGGCCGTCTACACGTCCACGGGCTACAACGACCACTACATGTACCTGAACCACGGGCAGCAGACCATCCCGAACGGCCTGGTGAGAGCAGAGCCGGGGCCGTGCTGCCTCGGCGATGTCCGTCCGGCTGCGGGGTCCTTCCCCACGGGCTGAGGCTGACGCTTTCCCCGCAAGTCAGGGGAGCCGGACGCACTGGGTTCCGTGCGGGGCCGTGTCCATTCTGCCCAGGTCTCCGTGCCACAGTGAGTGACAGTTAGGACCAACTTCTCTCCTGCAAGGTTGGGAGGCGGCCAGTTTTCCTGGCTGGCCCGTGGCCTTTGTGGCTGGAGGTGAGCTGGGGGAGGGGCAGGCCCAGACCCGGGCTCCCGGGACCCATCAGGCGTAGTCAGTGGGTGACTCACACAAGCATGGGCTGCCATCAGGGTGAGCATACCCCCGATGTGCTCCATGCCGTGACCGGAGGCTCTCCTGCAGGGGGAAGAGGATGGGGAGGTGAAGGGCAAGGGCGGGTGGGGGATGGGAGCTGGGATGGGAGCCCACACATGGCCCCCACCCGCACCTGTGAGCCAGCTGGGTGTGCGTGACAGACGGGTCACCTGCCAGCTCCCCAGCCTGTTTTTTCTTCTGCTTCTTCACACAAAGCATCTTTCGAGAAACTCCAGCTCTGTGCTCACAGAGCCGAGGCCCAGGAAGGCCGGCCCACCTCGTCGGGAGGGAGAGGGCCCCAGGGCTCCTCCCCAGGCTGCTGCAGAGCCCCTACAGGGCTACCGGAGGACCGGGGATGCCTCCCAGACAGAGCAGTGGGTGGTCTCTGGAGCAGCACCCAGTAGGTCCTCAAGAATTGCCAGTAATGAGCCCGAGAGAGAAGCAGCCCTGAGAGTCCGCATTTCCTGCTCTGGTGTCCTGCTCAGCCTCAGTCCCCTGCCCAGCAGGGGCCTGAGAGGGCGGGGAGGGGGGGGGATCAGGAGGTTGACGGGCAGTTCTGTCTCCTGGCCACCAGCTGACCGTGCGGGGGGGCGGGAGGTGGAGAGAACGGC
>NW_021862648.1:0-912 GCF_006229205.1 Suricata suricatta | reverse complement strand
TGTGTAAGATGTTTACTCAGACGAGGGGCAGCAGAGCCCCTCCCTCCCGGCCTCAGTCCCAGAACCAGCACAACCATCGGGACTGTGCATTAACGCTCACGTTTCCGGAAGGAAAGGGAAGGCCCTGTGTCTCAGTGAGAAGGACCTTTCTGGGGCACGCCAGCCTCGTGGGGACACAGATGGCACCAATCCCTTTCCCCCCGCCTGGTCTTTAAAGATTAAGACCAGGGGGCTTGCACAGAGCCCTGCCTAGACCTGGCCTCCGAGCCGCTCGGGGCAGCCTCTGGCTGGGGCCGAGTGTCCCACGGAACCAGGCTGTCAGCAGCACACGCCTCACACTATAAACAGAAAGCATGTGCATTCAAGTCCACTGCAATCTATTCTATGTGGTACTTTAAATAAAAATCAAAACAAACAAAAAAAAAATCAAAACTGCCACTAGTTTAAAAATCGGAAGATTTTACCAAAATCTGAAAGCCACCTTCTCCTGAAAAGCATTCCCACAGAGCATCAGCTGCGGCGGCGGAGTGGCATCTCCCCCTTGCCCCCCAGGGGTTAGCGGGTATGTCATGAGTTGGTACAATTCACTCTCTAGCCCTTAACGAGCCTCCCCGGACCGCCGTGCTCACACAGAGGCGTCCATGCCAACACCGCATCAGGAACCCATAGCACGGTTTTACACACTGCAGCTACAGTGAGCAGTTCATTACCTGGAAGAGATTTAGTTACATACCTCAAGCCTGCGTGTACGCGCGGGTACACACACACACACACACACACACACAAATTACTGCTGGATTCGGTGTAAAATTTGAAAACATAACATGGTAAAACTTGGGAGTGATTTTTATTTCATTCTTATGTTTTACTGTATGATCTAGAATGTAAAATTTTTCTATTATAGATACAAAT
>NW_021862647.1:0-912 GCF_006229205.1 Suricata suricatta | reverse complement strand
AAAGAGCCCAAATGTCCATTGACTGATGAATGGATTAAGAAGTGGTATATGTATACAATGGAATACTACTCAGTGATGAAAAAGAATGAAATCTTGCCATTTGCAATGACATGGATGGAACTAAGTGAAAATAAGTCATTCAGAAAAGACAAATGCCATATGATTTCATTCATATGTGTAATTTAAGAAACAACGGATGAACAGTGGGGAAAGGAAGGAAAATTGAGATAAAAACAGAGAGGGAAGCAAACTATTAGAGACACTTAAATATAGAAAACAAACTGAAGGTTTCACTGAGGGTGGCTAAGTAGGAGACTGGCAATAAGAAGGGCACTAGTGATGAGTACTGGGAGTTGTATATAGTTTATAATCACCAAATTCTACTCGTGAACCTAATACTACACTGTATGTTAACTAATTTGAATTTAAATAAATAAAAATTTTAAACGTCCTGTCGTGTTCAGTTAGTAGATCTTTAAGTTTCTTGTTTAAATGTATTCCTTGATTTTTTGGCCTTTGATGCGATTATAAATGGGTTGTAGACTTAATTCGTTTTCAGATCATTTTTTGGTATGGTAAAGAAATGCAACAGACTTAGTATGTTCATTTTGTATCCTGCAACTTCACTGAATTTGCTCATTAGTCATTAGTTCTAACAGTTATCGATGGTTTCTTCATGCTTCCTGTTTCCAAGATCATGCCATCAGCAAACTAAGAGAGTTTCGTTTTTACTATGATTTGGATATGTTTTATTTCCTTGTCTTGCCAAAGTGTTTAGACACTAATGGCTAGGAGTTCCATCATACTGAGTAATATTAGATGACGGGGCATCCTTGTCTTATTCCTAGTCTTAGATTAGACACTTGTCAACATTTTACCATTGAGTATGATGCTATTTGTGGACTTGTCATA
>NW_021862646.1:0-912 GCF_006229205.1 Suricata suricatta | reverse complement strand
CATGGTAGAGACCTTAGGAAAGCTCAGTCCCAGCCGCGGCCCAGACACTTGGATGAGGCTTGATGATGAGCCTTGAGCCTTAGTAAGACAGGGATTTCCCGTCCTTACAGATCTGGCTGGCCTGGCCGGAGTCTTCTGCCCCAGGAAATAAAATCTGAGCCCTAACTGTTCTGTACCGTTTCCTATTTGTTGATGGACTTGAGGAATTCCAGTGTTGGCTCCTGAGAATGCTCGTGGGGAGTCTAGCATGGTCACCTGGGAGACGTTTTGTGAGGGCCTGCTGTGTGCAGAGCCGTGTGCATGACCCTGTGGGCAGGGGTGTGGGGGTGGGGGTGGGGCGGGGCTAGAGAAGAGGGCCCTGCCTGCCCAGTGCTTCCAGCGTGGGAAGCCGTGAGGCAGGACAGATCCATGAGGCACGGAGCAGAAGGTCACAGTCACCGGGCAGGCACGGGGGCCCCAGGTCTTAGGAGGAGACCAGCGTGGCGCGTGCACCCGAAGGAGGGCGGGAGGGGTGTTGACGCGCCCCAGGAAGGTGTCTGTGCCCTTGACAGACAGAGTCTCGGACTAGGGAAGAGGGCAGGATCTTCCTTTCTAGGTAGAGAGGGCAGTCTGAGCAAAGGCAAAACAGTTAAAACCTGAAGAAAACTAGGTTTCTGAGCCTTCCTAATCTAAAAAAAGATTGGATTCCCAAGCCACCTTCTTGATTTTTGTTGGATTGTTTTTTGGTTATATTCCCATCACATTTTTACTTTTGATTACTCGATGTTTTAAAAATAGATTCTTTTTTCCCATAAGTTTGCTTTAAAAAGGAAGCTGTGACTTAGTCCTTCACTGTGTATGTGTTTTAATGGGCAGCATAATACAGAAGCACCGGAGTGAAAAACGGCGTCCGGTGGGCACCAGGGCGCACCT
>NW_021862645.1:0-912 GCF_006229205.1 Suricata suricatta | reverse complement strand
CGACTCCGCCACCACCCTCACCACGCCTGCTCCCAAGCGGCCACCGCGATGGCATGGCCGCTGCTCTCTGCCATGGCGGCCGTGGCCCGCGTGGGCTTTGTCCCGCGGCAGCACATGAAGGTGTTTTCTGGACGATGCCTCACTGAGGTTTATGGGAAACAGAAAAGCAAAGGACACGAAGATCGGACAAATGCTACCTTGAAGAAAGTAAGTGCGATTTCCTGACCTCACCTATCCCTCAACCTTCAACCCCCGCCCTATATAGCTTATGTCGCCCCCGTGTCGGCCAAGCCGTCCCCTCCCCACAGTGACATCACGAGGGACGAGGGCCCACGCGAGGGCGGTACCTGCTCCGTCAGGAAGGACGGCTTGTAGGCGCCGTCCGTGGACTTGTTCCCGGTGCCCCTCATGGACTTCATGTGCGACACGGCCATGCGCAGGATGGTCAGCTTGTCCGGCTTCCGGGCCAGCGCGCTGCACGTGGGCACCATGTCCGACAGCTCCGTGATGTACTGGGTCATCTTATTGCGGCGCCGCCGCTCGATCTCGCTGTGGTTCTCTCTTCCCGAGAGCAGACGACAGGGCGGGGGAAAGAGAGGAATCAGGCAACGGTCACCGCTAATGGGACAGAGCAATGTGCCCACTGGCCCCGCCCGCACCGGCAGGCTCGGACACAGACGGCGCACGGCCCTGGGACCCGGCGGCGGCCTCTGTCTCGGGCGGGGGGTGGGGGGGCACAGGCCTCCACAGGGGCCCCGTGTCACCGCGACGTGTGTCCCGAAGCCCTGTCGCTGTTCCCGCGCACACGGTCCCTCAGCCCCGGGAAGCAAAGCCAACGTGCTTCCCGCGCGTGTGCCAGAAGCTGCGTGTGCGCGCCACCGGCCGTGCCGCCCTGTCACCGAGCGGACGGCA
>NW_021862644.1:0-912 GCF_006229205.1 Suricata suricatta | reverse complement strand
AAAGAGCCCAAATGTCCATTGACTGATGAATGGATTAAGAAGTGGTATATGTATACAATGGAATACTACTCAGTGATGAAAAAGAATGAAATCTTGCCATTTGCAATGACATGGATGGAACTAAGTGAAAATAAGTCATTCAGAAAAGACAAATGCCATATGATTTCATTCATATGTGTAATTTAAGAAACAATGGATGAACAGTGGGGAAAGGAAGGAAAATTGAGATAAAAACAGAGAGGGAAGCAAACTATTAGAGACACTTAAATATAGAAAACAAACTGAAGGTTTCACTGAGGGTGGCTAAGTAGGAGACTGGCAATAAGAAGGGCACTAGTGATGAGTACTGGGAGTTGTATATAGTTTATAATCACCAAATTCTACTCGTGAACCTAATACTACACTGTATGTTAACTAATTTGAATTTAAATAAATAAAAATTTTAAATGTCCTGTCGTGTTCAGTTAGTAGATCTTTAAGTTCCTTGTTTAAATGTATTCCTTGATTTTTTGGCCTTTGATGCGATTATAAATGGGTTGTAGACTTAATTCGTTTTCAGATCATTTTTTGGTATGGTAAAGAAATGCAACAGACTTAGTATGTTCATTTTGTATCCTGCAACTTCACTGAATTTGCTCATTAGTCATTAGTTCTAACAGTTATCGATGGTTTCTTCATGCTTCCTGTTTCCAAGATCATGCCATCAGCAAACTAAGAGAGTTTCGCTTTTACTATGATTTGGATATGTTTTATTTCCTTGTCTTGCCAAAGTGTTTAGACACTAATGGCTAGGAGTTCCATCATACTGAGTAATATTAGATGACGGGGCATCCTTGTCTTATTCCTAGTCTTAGATTAGACACTTGTCAACATTTTACCATTGAGTATGATGCTATTTGTGGACTTGTCATA
>NW_021862643.1:0-912 GCF_006229205.1 Suricata suricatta | reverse complement strand
GTCTCTTTGTCCCTTGTCTCCATTTAGGACTAATTTTTGGAGGAGAGAGGAGGGTCTTTGGTTTTCTGTAGTCCCACTCTGATGTAACTAACTGTGTACCTCTTTATATTCTGCTTAAGATTCTCTGTGCCTCTTGAATCTATGGATTGCCCTTTTGCATCAATTCTGGAAAATTCTCAGCCATCATCTCTGTTCATTCTCTCTCCTTTCTTCTGTCTCCTTCAACTCAGACCACATATACATTAAATTTTGTGAGTGTATTTTCTGTACTTGCTGTCTTTCTCCGTATTCCATACGTTTCTCAGTGTTATATTCTGTTAGGTTTATTTCCGTCTTCTATGTCCAGTCTCATGCCACATATTGCCGTTGACTTTTTAATTACGGTTCTTTTCCATGTGTCGAAGTTCTTTTATCACTGGAAATTCTACTTGTCTGGTTTTCAGCCTACTGTGCTGCTTTTTTAGAGTTTCCTGTTCCCTGTAGTTATCTTTCGGTTTGTGGTTTATTTTTGGTTTGTGGTAATAAATAATCCAGTTAGTGATTTATTTATTCACGTTTGTTAGATGTGGCTGTTGTACACAGTGTCTGATCATTCCAATGTCAGGAGACCGATGTGCGATGGTGTCTGTTCTGTGTTGTCCACGTACAACTCATCTCGTTTCCTTGGAGACCTCACTCGTGTTTACTGCCTGTTGGTTGTTGGCCTTGAACTCTGAGGGCGTTTCCTGAAGTCTGTTGTGGATGTTCCCTCCTCCAAGAGGCTTCGTGCTTTGTTTGGGGCCCTGCCAGTCAAGGCTACCTAAGACCAAGGTCATTTGTACCGAGTGTGCGAATCTCTGAGGCTAGAGGTCTGAGATCATAACTCCCCAGGGCAGCCTCCTCCGCACTTCCCAGGAGTGTGAATGTGGGTGG
>NW_021862642.1:0-912 GCF_006229205.1 Suricata suricatta | reverse complement strand
TGAGACCTTTGCATGCTAGAAATGGGTGTTACTAAGCTCCCGCTGGCCACAGTGCCTGGGTTCATGGATCAGTCTTCAGTCTTTCTGTCTCCTTCGGTCTCCATCAGATTAGTGAGATTACAGGAGGTAATGATGTTTTTCTGCTTCTTAAATAAGTTTGTCTCCCTTTCACACACTCGTCTGCATCGTTAGGAGGGCCACCTCTCCCTCATCTGTCTAGTCATCGCCGTCCTCCGAGCACTCTAGGGTGAGTCAGAAAGATCTGAATCAGCTAGTGAACACAAATGCGTGTGAAGTTTTACCGAGTGCTGGGAAGGAGAAAGGGAGCATGCCAGGAGAGCTGCCGTGCAGGGGCTGGATTATTAACACAAGTGGAGGATGCTTCTCCAGGAAGTGTTGCCAGAGTGTGAGCGTGAGGGAACCGGTGGCAGCCATGGGCAGGGCTGCAGGGTGAGAAAACAGGGCGTGCAGAGAACGAGGGGCGGGGGGAGCATCACACACGGATGCGGGACCCGGAGCCCGGGGGCAGGAAGAGTGTCTCCACGGTGTGCGTGGGCAGGTGGCTGGCGTCCCCGAGGGCCTTGTGGTCACACCAGGGAGGTGCTGGCTCTTCCAGGGGCAGGGGCAAGCATGGACGTTGAGTTTTGGCTGGGGATGCGCAAGGCAGGGGAGTGGGGTGTCTGGAGTGGGAAAGGCCCTTCTGGCTGGGGTGTGGCGAGCAGATTATTAAGTGGGGCTCAGGAGTGGGGGGGCAACTCGGGGACTCTTTTTAGTGGCACGGCTCCGGCAGGAGGAAACAGCCCTTCTGATAAGGGCGTCTGTGGACTGGGGTGGGTATGATGGGCATGGAGAGGAGCAGACGGGCTTGAAGGAGATCCGAAAGGTTGAATGGACAAGACACAGGGATGGCTG
>NW_021862641.1:0-912 GCF_006229205.1 Suricata suricatta | reverse complement strand
ATATACATTTATAAGGCTTCATTTTCTTTATAGTAGTTTTAGTTTCACAGTAAGATAGAAAGAAAGGAAAATCTATTTCCCAAATAGTCCCTGCCATCACACCTACAAAGCTTCTCCCATTAACAACATTTTCCATTAGAGTAGTACATTTGTGACCATTGATGAACCTACATTGACATACCATTTTCACCCCATATCATTAGGGTTCATTCTAGGTGTTGTCCATACCATGATTTGAATAAATGTATAATAAGATGACATTATTATACTATCAGAGTATTTTTACTGTCCTAAAATTCCTCTGTGCTCCACCTACTCATTCCTGCCCCATATCTATCCTAATCCTTGGCAATCACTGATCTCTTACTGTCTCCATACTTTTGCTTTTTCCAGAATGTCATGTAGTTGTAATCAAGTAGTATATAGTCCTTTCAGATTGGCTTCCTTCACTTTGTATGCCTTTGTTTTCTCCATGTCTTCTCATGGCTTGATAGCTCATTTCTTTTAATGCTGAATAATATTTAATTTTCTGGATGTATCAGAGCTTAGTTTTCCATTCAAGACATCAGGACATCTTGAGTCCTTCCAAGTTTTGGCAATTATGAATAAAGCTACTATAAATTTCTGCATGCAGGATTTAGGGTGGGCATAAGTTTTCAACAATTTGGGGCAAATATCAAAAAAGAACAATTGCTAGATTCTTTAGTATGAGTATATTTAAATTTATTTCCAAACTGTCTTCCAAACTGGCTGTATATTTTGCATTCTCACCAGTAATGTATGAAAGTTCTTATCACTCCACATCCTTACCAGCATTTGTTTACAGTGTTCAATATTTTGGTAATTCTAATAGGTATGTAGTGGTATTGAATTATTTTAATGTGTGTTTCCCTGATGACATATTAAATGGAG
>NW_021862640.1:0-912 GCF_006229205.1 Suricata suricatta | reverse complement strand
CCCCCCCCCCCCCCCTGCACGTCCCTGCGCTCCGGCTGCAGGGCACCAGGCGCCTGTATCCTGGAGCATTTCTGCGTTTGTATTTAGAGTGACTTACACGGTTTTCCCTGCTCCCTGTCTCGGGGGCCGGGGGTGGGTAGTGCTGCGTCTGCGTCTTGCTGAGTGGGCACTGCCCACCCGACCCCGTGGGCTGGACCGGAAGCCGCACGGTCAGCGGAACTCAGCTGCAGGGCCGCCGGGGCCGCGCCCTTCCTGAGCAGCGGCGGGCGGCGGCGAGTTTCCGATTCCTTCTGTAGTCTGGTCCTGAAGGGGAAAACGGCCGTGTCCGTAAACACGAGGCTTTTTGATAAGATTGAGCCCAACAGCGTGTTGACACTGAGAACAAGTCGGGCGGGAGGCGAGCTCGCCTGCCTGCATGTGGAAGGCGGAACGAGGAAGGAAAATCACCTTTATTTTCAGATGATATTTTTATATACCCAGAAAGCCGAAAAATACGGAAGACGAAGAGCTCTGGGACCACCTTGAACCTGGGGCCTCCGAGACTCCGCACACCATCGTGACCGAGACCTGCAGGGGGTCTCGTGTGAGTGTCACCAGGAAGAAAACTGCGGTTTTACTGTGGAGTCAAACAGTCCCTGGGCCCGTGGGGAGCGGCACCCCCCAAACGCTCCAAAACAAAGGGTCATCATTTTATTAGTAGGATTCCGGCTATGTTTTCAGTAACACTGTGGTTTTCTGTTGTTTTGAAATGGAAGAAAGTAGTGAAAACGGAGAGGGGCAAGGGCCTGAGGCCAGAGACCGTGAGGAGGTGCGCTCAGCCTCACGTAGCGCCGGGTGACGCGGAATGAAACCGGGGGGAGATGGAGGCTCGGACCTGGGGGGGCAGTGGGAGCTAGGACAGGCCTCGGGGGC
>NW_021862639.1:0-912 GCF_006229205.1 Suricata suricatta | reverse complement strand
GGACAGGCCCGTGGGCGCCGAGGCCCCGGGGTGCACGTGTGTCCTGGGGAACAGAGGGGTGCCGACGACCACAGGGAGGTGACCGCGGAGCCAGCAGGTGTCCAACAGTGAGCCCCGTCCCCGCCGTGCACAGAGCCTTGTCCCCACCGTGCACACAGCCTGCAGCCGGCAGCCCAGAGCCAGCGACAGGGACCCGTCCCCTCCCGGATGGAGACGCCACGGATACCCTACCTCGCGAGCCAACAGGTGGCGTGGACTTTGATTGAACGCCCGTTGCTGCTTTCTGATGAATGAAGCTGTCACGTCAGGCGAGGTCCCAACGCGCCCACCCCCTCCCGCCCTGTCAGGGCCGTGTGATGGATTGCGGAGAAAACAGAAGGTGCCACCCGGCCACGGCCATGTGCCTCTGTCCTGCAGACGGCCGGTCACACAGACCCAGACAGACGGATGCACACATGTGGATGCACAGATACACACACCAGATGGACAGACAGATGCACACGCCAGAGGGATGGACGCACACACCCGGATGGATAGACAGACGCACCGTCCCGGATGGACAGATGCATGCACACACCTGGACAGATGGACGGCTGCACACACCCAGACGGACAGACTGCGTGCACACTCGCAAACTCTGACCCGCACTCCCCTCTCGATTGGTCATCTGTGGGCTCCAGCCTGAGAGCCAGAGACGCCCTGGGGAAGTCACGCTCCCTCCTCAGCTCGGGACACCAGCCCCGGCGTCCCAGGGTCCCCACGCCCAGGGCGCACGCACGCCGGAGACTATGTGCATCCATGGTGAGCCGTGTCCCTCTGCACCCCCCATAGGAACCCAGAGCCTGTCCCTCCGCAAACCTGGTTTATGTCCCCAACATGCAACAAGGTGCAAACACGTCTGCCATTTGTCTT
>NW_021862638.1:0-1815 GCF_006229205.1 Suricata suricatta | reverse complement strand
GGAGAGGGAGAGGCCCTGAGAGAAGAGCCCAGCCATTCAGGGCCAGCCAAGCCCAGGCCCCTGCTGACCTACCAGCTGAGTGACCATTGGCAAGATCAACAGAGTTACCCAGCTGGGCCCAGCCCAGAATTAAAGAATCATGAGCTAATGAAATGTCCATTGTTTTAAACCATGAAGTTTTGGGGTGGTTTGTCCTACCACACAGAAGAGTTGCTGGTTTGGTAGCAGAGAAGCGTCAAGGATCATGGCCCAGGGACTCTGCTCTCTGGGACGGCATCCTGCAGCTCGAAGGTGCAGCCCTGGGACCATAGCCAGCTCAGGTCATAACCTTGCTTTTTTTCCTTTATGCTCTGTGGCCTGGGGCATGTTATTTAATCTTTTGGGCCTCAGTTTTGTTATCTGTAAAATGAGAAAAATATTTCCTCCCTCACGGTATAGTTAAATGGGATGAGTGAATGTTTGGGGCACATAATAAGTACTGAACAATATGAGTTCTGTTCCACTTCCTCCTTGTGTTCCCTCCCTCACCCCCCCACCCCCACCCCCTGGTGACTTAATCTACATTAACTCTCAAGGGCAGTCCTGTGACCTGGGAAAGGCCATTGTTTCTTAGGTCAGTTTTGAACTGTCTATTTTATAAACAATCACTGAGTTTATGTGAAAAAGAAGTAATGCACTAAGTTCTAAATGGTGGATTTTTTTATGATGGCAGGTTTTGGGGCCAGTGTGCATGTGTGTCTACATGCTGGAACTTTCGCACCGGCTGCTCTGGAGCACCACAGTGGGTATAGACTACACTTGGCTCGTGAAGGAACATTACATTCAGTTTGTTTTAGTGCAGGAGGTGTGAAGGCACACACTGTATTTCCTTTATATTTTCACAATAAAACATTACTATCTCAACTGTTTGTAAGTTCACTTAGAAAAAATCCACATTTTTTAAAAGTTTATTTTGAGAAAGAGAGTAAGGAATGCATGCAAGAGGGGGGAGGAGCCAAAAGAGAGGGAGAGAGAGAAGCCTAAGTAGGCTCCACACTGTCATTGTGAAGCCCATTGTGGCGCTTGATCCCAGGAACTGCGAGATCATGACCTAAGCTAAAACCAAGAGTCGGACACTTAACTGACTGAGCCACCCAGGAGCCCCCAAAATCACACATTTTGAAGCAGTACTCTGTAATATTTGGTGCTCATTGAAGCCTCGCCTTCATACTAGAAGGCAAATTATGGCCCTGGAATGAAAGTCACATATTGAGTGTGTGAACAATGTTAAAACTGTACAGGCTTCCAGTTTCCAAGCCTTCTGAGAGTGCGCACACACACACACACACACACACACACACACACACATGAAAGAGAGGATTAGGAGAGAAGTCAACCTACTTGGCCTCAGTCTCCAATTTGTAAAATGGGAAAGCCAGACTAGAAGGTTCTCCAAGGTCATTTCCAGCTCTGAGTGTAGGAGGCAATCTCTAATCCTGGGCCTGTATTAGCCCTTTGTGGACAGGGAGATTAAAAACACAGGTGGCTCTCCAGCAAAACTGTAATTGCAGAGCTTTAATTAGAAAAAGAATCAAAATAGTCTTTCAGATTATGTTTTTTTAATTTTATTTTTAATTGTGTTTTTATTGTTTCCATTTTACTTTGAGAGAAATGAAAGCTGCAGTTTGCCGAAGTGCTGCACCCGTTCCCTCCCATACAACTGCTCTAGCACATCAGCCTCAAACGGTTTTCTACAATGTATTTTTAATGAGAATCTGAGGTTCCTGAAATTTGTCTTGGACATTTTTCCCCCTTTAGACCTCTTGTGGGGGTCTG
>NW_021862637.1:0-912 GCF_006229205.1 Suricata suricatta | reverse complement strand
CGCTGAGGTTCCGGTGAGACGTCTGGTCACAGAGCACGGCTGCCTCACTCGGAGGGGACAACAGAGGAGAACAGTCCCGCGGTCCCGCGGCGGCGGCTTCAACCGGGGAAGCTCGCGACTCCGGATGGGCTCCACAGGCTGGACTTGTACTCGGTGGCCCCCCGAGGCGCTAGTCCCTCCAGTGCCGACTGTTTGTAATTTACTCTTATCCCTCAGGCCCTGCTGAGGTCACCCTCCCCTTTCTCCAGCCACCGCCCCTCAATGAGGTCAGCTCATCCCAATCTTAGCCGGGGGGTTTGCCTTTTAAAGACACTTCAGATATTTTGGTTCTTAAGTTTCCACATTTATCATTAAAGCAATTATCAGCTAAAAATGCTCTGCTCCGTAAAACAATGCAATCAGCCAGGCAGGAGCGTATTTGGAGTTATAAATAACTTCCCTTCTCCTTGCTACTTGTTTGCGGTGCTATATAAATCTTTAGGTGTGTGAGTTTCATCATTACTAATGTTCTTTAAAGTGTAATGAAACTTTTCTCATTAAAAAAGCCAGCCAATCAAAACAAGCACCTCACAGACCCTCAGACTTAGCGGTGCGGTATTTGCATTGCAGAACAACTTGTAATTTTATTCATGGGTTGGCATAGCCGCAGCCCATCAGTAATTAAACAGGGAACAGCTGTCACTCTGCAGCGTCCAAGGCAGACAGGATGGGATAATGAGCGCCTGTCCCTGGGCTCGGAGCAGGGGGCTGGCGCTGGGAGGGGCCGGCGCGGCAGGGGGCAGGGGCTGGCTCGGGTGTGGGATCGCTGGGCCCGGCCATGGGGCACCCACGCTGGACTGTCTTCCTTGATGCTGCCGGAAGAAGGGCGTAAAGAGACGGAGTAGGGCTTGCTCGTCATTTGCACAGAACACC
>NW_021862636.1:0-912 GCF_006229205.1 Suricata suricatta | reverse complement strand
GTTTTATTAACTGTAACATGTCAACATTAGTTCATTTTATTATTATTATAGTACCTTTATTTTATGGTCTGCAAATCACTTTTTTTTCTGGATTGAAAAAAATGTGCTATTTTATTGACTCTGGAAGGGGAAAAGAAACTATATTATTTTAGGTAAAAATCCAGAAGAAGAATTGTAGTCAGTCAATAATAATCAGGATTGATATCCATTAGGCAAGGAAAGGTAAGCTATACTAAGATTCCCCAAAATACTTTTAGAAGCCCTGAAAAAATGTTTAAACTTCTCTTAAAATCAGAAGGAAAAACAGTATATTTAGGATAAAGGAAATGTTTTTTTTCTGTTTATTTATTTATTTTTTTAACATATGCAGTTATTTTCCATCATTTACACTACAGTAGTTACAATTACACTCCAAACAGAAAAGCAAAGTTGCAAATCACTTTCCAAGAGGCTGGGTACTAGGACCAATTTTGAAAAGGGAGAAGTGTACCTATTGTATTTTAACTGTATTTTTGAAAGACATAAAAAGCTGTTTTCATAATGCAAACTATGGAAAACTAAGCCATATAAAATCTTTTCTAGAGAGTAATACAAGCTATAGAAAACTACGCTGGATAAAGTCTTTTCTAGAGAGAATATGTACAAGATGGAATCCAACTTCTCATCAGTGATTTTTGAGGGAAAGTTTCAAGAGCTTCTGTGTGAAATTTTTGTTAGAAAAGACAGAATTTGGGGCATCTGGGTGGCTCAGTCGGTTAAGGTGGCCAACTTCAGCTCAGGTCATGATCTCACAGTTCATGAGTTCAAGCCCCGTGTTGGGCTCTGTGCTGACAGCTCAGAGCCTACAGCCTGCTTCAGATTCTGTGTCTCCCTCTCTCTCTCTCTGCCCTCCCTTGCTTGTGTTCTGTCTGT
>NW_021862635.1:0-912 GCF_006229205.1 Suricata suricatta | reverse complement strand
AAAAAAAAAGAAAATCTTAACTTTGTGTCAAACATGCACTAAAGCTATCCAAATATCCCTCCTATACTGTTAAACGTGTTCCATGTTACCTCTTCTCATTTTAATCTATTCATTATTTGGCATTTTGTAATTAACTAAAATATTTCCCAAAGGTGCCAATGTAATGACTGTCTAAGTGTAGCAGGAATATGCTGATGAAGTTAAGCCCTGGCAACCTGAGAAAATAGATTTTCCAATTCCTAAGAAACAGTCACCAAAAGAAATGTTGCTTCCTTTGAAAAAGTAGGGATTTTACTGGTGAAAAATGAATTTAAAAAGTAAAATGATGGAAATTAATAAATCAGCTTACTTATAATGTTAAAAATCATTGAAAGGAAGGTAGTATCTGGTTTATAATGATACAAATGATTTTTTATTCTCCCTTATTTCCCAAAGCAGCAAAACTGTATGTATATAGAGAGACAAAAACAATCAAACAAAAAGTTACCAAACTCAGTATCAAGAACTAACCTCCCTGCTACTATGAACTTTCTTTGCAGAAAAATTTGTACCACCCAGGCATAAATGAATAGGATAGAAAATGCCAAGCAACAAAAGCATGTTAACTTGCTTAATAATTGTATAAGATATAAAATGTCAGATGCCAAAATGCTTAAATTACATTTCAATACCAGAAATGCTATTAAAAAAAAACTTTCTGAAAGCATTCTACCACTTTTTCTATAAAATCAAACTTTTTCTCTTTAACTACCCACAGATAAATAAGAACTTCATCCAGACTCACAAAATGACTGATCAAGAAATATGCTATCTCTGGTGGCATGTTGTTGATTCTATTGAGAGAGAGAGACAGAGAGAGAGGTGGCTCTCTGTGTGTGTCTGTGTTAGGGGAGGGGCAGATTAGAAGGTGAA
>NW_021862634.1:0-912 GCF_006229205.1 Suricata suricatta | reverse complement strand
GAGTCTAAGGAGCCAACGTGGGCTTTGACCTGCCAGGAATTTGCCCCCAAGACACAGCCCCAACCACAGACTCAGGGCTCGGGGGTGCTGGGTACAGCGGAGTCTGGTGTTGCAAAACAGGGGGCGCTGGGAGCGCACGCCGGCGACGGAGGGAAAGGCAGGACTGTATGGGGTGACAGCTCTGTGCGGCTCGGGGACCCCCGCCACGTGGGAAGGTGGCCTACGGACACGGGAACGTACGCACAGATCCCATATCTGACACTGGGTGATGTGCAAGATCTGTAAAGAGTTTACACCGCTCAGTGGGAAGAGAGGAAGGGAGGGAAGGAGGGAGGGAGGAAGGATCATTGAACTCGGAGGAAGGAACTACACAGATCTCTCTCCGTGAGGACGTCCACACCAGACGCCGGCAGGGAAGCAGCAGCCAAGCCCTGACAAGCTGCCACGTCACCCCCGTCAGAATGGCCGTCGCCAAAAAAGACAAGAACTCGTGTTGGCAGGGACGTGCAGCAAAGGGGCCCCCGTGCGGGGGGCGGGGGGCAAATTGGTGCAGCCGCTGTGGACAGCAGGAAAGGGCCCTGAAAACAGAACACACCCCCCCGCCCTGGCACCCCCTGTCAGGGTGCGCCTCCCAGGGGACCGGGACCCGGATGTCCGAGAGGTGCCGCGCCCGCCGTGAGGTGAGGGAGGCGTGGAGGAAGCCACCACGGGCGGGGGGGGGGGGGGACCGCGAGGGCGTCCTGTGGGCGGGCAGAGCCGACGGAGGAAGACGGGTCCCCTGTGTGGAGTCACTGACACGCGGACACGGAGCACAGCCACACTCACAGAAACGGAGCGTGGAGGGGGGCGGCCGCGCTTGGCAGGAGGACGGCGGGGGGGGGGAGGGGGGCGAAGGGCACGAACCATGAACTC
>NW_021862633.1:0-912 GCF_006229205.1 Suricata suricatta | reverse complement strand
GGGGGAAAAGAGGTGGTGGTGATGGAGGAGGGCACTTATGGGGAAGAGCACTGGGTGTGGTATGGAAACCAATTTGACAATAAACTATTTAAAAAAAAAGCCACATAGACATATTTGATAACTTAAATGAAAGACCAAATTCTTCAAAAAATACAAATTACTAAATAACTTTAGAAAAGCAGGCAATATAAATATTTATGACTCTATTAGTAAAAGTAATTAAAAGACTTCCATTCTTAGTTTATTAAGAATTTCCAAATCATGAATTAATGTTGAACCTTATTAATGCTTTCCCTGCTTTTTCGTGTTTTATAATTATGTTTACTTTTTTCTGCCTCTTAATGTGGTTGTCAGAACTGTGATGGGCCTGACATTTTACCCTATCCGCAAGCTAACAAGTTAGGCTGCCACAGCTTTATGGATGCTGGTAGAAAAGGTATGTATGTGTATATACATATATTATATGCATATGTATATTTCTCTCTCTTTAAATTTTAGCACAAAGTAAAAGTCTAAAATTTAATACTGTTGCTCCTTGCTTTCTGAAAAATGTAGGAACTTAAGAATGCTTAAATTCGAATTATGTTCTGTCTTTTATGCTACCGTTGAGCAGTATTTGACGTTCATCTGGTTTTGGTGCTACCCAAATTTCTAATTTTGGTTATATATTTATGTTATATGTAACCACTTTTTACTAATTTCATTTTTTTGCCTTGTTTCTTGAGTCATAGTCCTCACTTTTGGATACAGTCATGCCTTCCTAGAAGTATTTCAGTATTTGTTAAGGGTAATTCAATATTTTTTCCCTCAGGAAATGTCTTTATCTCTCTTTCTCTCTCTCTGTCTCGTTCTAAAAAGTGATGATTTTACTAGGTATAAAATGTCTAAGTTGACAAGCAATTTTTTGTCAGC
>NW_021862632.1:0-912 GCF_006229205.1 Suricata suricatta | reverse complement strand
CTGCCCCCTGGCTGCTCCTAGATGTGCTAAGATTCTGACTTAGGGCCTTTGCACACACCTCACCCTCTCCCTGATGTTCTGCTCCTCTTGGCCACCTGTTCAGCCTTTATGGCTCTCCTGGACTGCCTTTTCTGTGCCCCAGCCCCAGCTGCCCTGCCTGGCTCGGGAGTCACGTGCCCTCTCGAACCCCGTGTGTCTCTTGATTGCACTGTCGCCATATTAATGCACTATCCGTGCCACTGCTGCTTAGGATCTGTTTCCCTTTGAGGACTGTAAGCTCCCTGAGGGCAGGCCCAACCTCTCTAGGGTGACCCCGTCTCCCTAGCGTGAAGTCTAGCATGTGGTCCTCTTCCCTGACTCAGTAAATAACTCCTGAGCTGCTAAGAGTCCGCTAAGGAAAGACAGGAATCAGGCAGTGAATATTAAAATGCACAAAATCACAGAATCCATGGCATATCAGAGCTGGAGGAGATGACCCCATCCATAACTTGTAGGCTGTGTGCCCCATGCCCTGGGGGTTCTGTGGAGGTGTGCATCCATGTGAGTGTGTGTGTGCACATTTGTGAGCGTGTATGTGCATGTGTACATGCAGGTGTGCATGTGCACATGTGTGCAAGTGTATGCACAGGGATGTATGTGCGTGTGCGTGCTTGCGAGTGGGGGGTGGGGGTCCGGCCAGTTAAAAGACTAACAACTAGACTGATGTCAGACCCCCATTCCCACGTCAAACAGACTAGTTCTGCTTTTATTCATTTATATTTTGAACTTGGGCTTCTGATTTTGTTTGAAAACAAATAGCTTTCTGGGGCACCTGGCTGTCTTCATCAGTAGAGCATGCGACTCTTGATCTTGGGGTCTGGTTTAAAAACCATGTACAGCTTACTAAAAAAAATTAATCACACAACTAAAAAA
>NW_021862631.1:0-912 GCF_006229205.1 Suricata suricatta | reverse complement strand
AGCTGAGAGCTTTGTGGGGCTTTCCTACATCCTTCCAGCCCCTGCAGAGCAGCTGCATGCAGCCCTGAGTGCCCTGAAGCCCTCACTGTGTCAACACTGGGTGGCCATCAGGCGTCCGTGGTGACATTAGAGAGAATGCTTTTCTCCCCTTTCAGTTGCTTTCTCTAAGAAGGGCTCTTAGGGCATGGTTTGTGTCCCAATGGAGTTTTTCTTTGTTCGGGGGAGAATAGAACTTTGTGCTTATTCACATCTATGACTGTTATCAACTTTCCAGCCCTCAGACATTGGTCCAGTGACGACATCCATGCGGTGACACCATGTTTTCAGAACCGCCCCCATTTCTCCCCACTAGAAGTAAGGGCTTGCTGCTGGACCAAGCTCATCCTATCTGGTTTCTTCTCTCCTTAAAGTGAATTTCCCCCCTGCAGGTAGAAACTGACCCCGTGGGTCTGACTCAGTGATCCCTAGTTCAATAATTTCAAGGTTTGCTTGATGACAAGAACTTCTTTGAAAGCTTCTGCCTCCTTCCCCAGCTGTAGGGGAGGTCGGCTGGTTTTAGCACCAAGAGTCCTGCGTGAATCACGGGGGACTGGTTTTGACTACCCGTCCTTCTCCCTCCAAAAATGAGTCTCTCTGACCTTACACCTTGTGCTTAGTGACCGATTTGTTTTGCATGGCTTTGAAAACAAATCCTGGACACATCTGTGTCCACAGCCACCTGCATTACTCTTTGTTCTACTGCTCAGATGAATGAATGGAAGCACAGCTGGGTTGAATAATGCGGGCAAGGGTCAATGACGGCAAACCGGGAGTAGACACCCAGCGCGGGGCAAGCGTCCCAGACACTCACCATGCACTGCCTTGGGAGCAGAACTGTCAGATTTAGTAAAAAAAGAAAACCAATACAGAATG
>NW_021862630.1:0-912 GCF_006229205.1 Suricata suricatta | reverse complement strand
TTTTCATGTTTCTTTTTCTGCTTCTTATTCTCCAAAAGTGTGTCCTCTATATCACTGATTCACTGCTCTGCTTCATCCATCCTTGCCACTGTGGCAGCCATTTGAGATTGCGTCTCAGCTACAGCATTTTTAATTTTGTCCTATCTAGATTTTACTTCTTTTATCTCTGCAGAAAGGAATTCTATGCTTTTTTTTTTTCAAAGACCCCAGCTTGTATACCTATTATTGTCATTCTAAATTGTGGTTTAGGAATCTTGCCAGTATCTGTGTTGATTAAGTCCCTAGGTGTCATTTCTTCCTGTTCTTTCTTTTGGGGTAAATTCCATCATTTCATCATTTTGGAAGAAAAAATTAATAAAACAAAAATTAAAATTAAACAATTAGAAACACCACAAAAAAGTCAAATAAAGAATACCAGATCCTAGGTGTGTTTTGGTCTGGTTGTTGAAAGAAGCTTGATAGGATTGAGAAAAGGGGAGGAAAATGTTTGACAATTTTAAAAATGAATACAATGAAATAGAATAAAATGAAATGGTGAGAGTAAAATAGAATGAAAAATTAACAAAGAAGTAAAAAATATAGTAGAAAAAATTAAAGAAAATCTTTTTTATAAAAGTGGAAAATAAAAATGATTTTTTTCTCTTTCTGTATTCATGGATAAGAAAAGAAAAAGAAAAAAATTAAATAGATGGACCAGTGAACAAAATGGAATATGATTGAAATTACATCCAGTTTCCCCTAGAAGTCAAACTATGAAGAACTTTATAGTCTGTAAACTAAGCAGGTGAACAGATTTATGGCTTTCCTCTAGACAGTGGTCAGTGCAGCTGGACAGGGCTTGGTGTAAATGCTATCTTCTCCACTAGATGGCGCTGCTTAGCTTCTTGGGGTCAATGTTGTGGCGCTTGTACA
>NW_021862629.1:0-912 GCF_006229205.1 Suricata suricatta | reverse complement strand
TTTTTTTCATTTTTAGAAGTTCAATTTATTTATTTTTCCCTTTATTTTTAAGTGCTAGATAAGAATTTAAAATACATGCTATCTTATTGACTGTTAAGATTTTGAGGCCTTTGGGAAAGTCATTAGAGATCTAATCATTAACTGGATACCTCCAGACACCAAAAGTTCACCTTCTGGAATGTGTGAACCACAGTAAAGACATATATTCAACATTGGAGTAATAGGACTCAGGTATAATTTTGTACATGTATTAAAACTTGGAACTGGGAGAAACAGAATAACTTTGTTTTTAAATATGACTTCAGGAGGCCTAATGTTAAATTAAAGACGATGGATGTAAGGGTTAACAGAAAATACAGCGGAATCTTCAGTTACAAGGAACAAACTAACACAGCCTGCTCAAGATCTTTCAACAGCCCAGTCCCCTAGCAGGTCAGCTCTCCAGCCAGAAAGCATGGTCCTCCTCACCAAGGTTTTCAATCTCACCCAGCTGTCTCACCACGACCACCTCTATCAGCACTAAAAATTACCCTTTCCTATTTATTCCTCAGTCTATACAATAAGCATCTGCAGATTAAGAACTCAGTCTTTTTCATTGCCAGATGTCTAATGCTTTAAATCACACCTAACACATAGCACTTGTTCAATTAATCTTTGTCAACTGCTTGCCTAAAATATCAGGAAAATGTTTCTGAACATGGAAATCATGGACCCAAAAGAGATTGATAGGAGAATTATGAGAAAATTCCATCCAAAGAAACGATGAACATCTGAATTGCTTGCAGATAGTGGGCAGCAAGCCACATGATAAATGAGGTGAGAGAGTTGCAAGAGTAATTTGAACTCTATTGTTTGCAATTGCAATTCTTAGTAGAATGTAAAATGTGGAATAGGAGAAGGGCACTGTGAAGC
>NW_021862628.1:0-912 GCF_006229205.1 Suricata suricatta | reverse complement strand
GACTCTTAGTTGAAGGAGGAAGACAGAATGAATTCAGTGAGAGATGTAATAAGGGAAGAAGTAGGAGAGATTCTAAGCATGAGAAGAATTTGGCTCACAGTTGCTGGCTTTGAAGATTGAGGAAGGTGGCCATGAGTCAAAAAATTCAAATGGACTTTGAACGCCACCAATGAAATGGAAATGCCAGTTCAAGATGATAAGCAAGTGAATTCCGCCAACAACCTGAATGAATAAGGAAATGGATTCTCTTTAGATTCCAGATAGGAATGAGACCTGTTAACACCTTGATGGGACCTGTCAGACTTCTGACCTACAAAAGTATAAGGTCATGAATGTGGATTTTTTTACAATACTATGTTTGTGGCAATTTGTTTCGACAGCAATAGAGAACTAATATATCATACGGTCTGCTATATACAACATTTAATATTTATAATTCCTGACACACAATACACTCATGAGAATATCATACTTTTTAGTCTTCTGATTTAAGAAAGAAGGCTCAAAGTATTAAGTGAAGGTACACATTTTCCCTATGCCCAGCTCTGAAGGATTATAGAGCCATGGAAATTGCATGAGTTCTGACAAGCATTCCAAAGCCAGGAAATTATTCTCTGCACTCAGGGCCCCATCTGTCACAGAGAGTCACTGATGAATAGTAGGATTCTGGATGTTAGCAGAAGAGAATGCAAGAGGAGGGGATAATGGTGCCTTCCTAGAAGGGTGCAGCATAATTTGAAATAGAGGTTTGATAAATACACTGCTTGTCAAATCAGAGAGATTACACAAATACCCACCTTTCAGTCATATTTCTAATTTCTGGGAGCTATTGACAGTATTTGGGGAAAAAGAGCACCTAGGCTGCTTTGTCATGCTTTCCACTTAGACCAAGCCTCCTTTCATCTCAGTTTG
>NW_021862627.1:0-1815 GCF_006229205.1 Suricata suricatta | reverse complement strand
GGGGATCAGTCAGAGAGGCTGGTGAGCTTCCATACAGCCTGTGACTTGTCTCACATTTGTGGTATTTGTTACTTCTTCCTCTCCAAGGTTTTCCTTCTGGGGATTTAGGGATTGAGGGTAAAGCCCTTTAGCAAGTGGGCTCAGTGCCTCTGTCTCTAGGAGGAGGGAGGAAGGAGAATCTAAGGAGGCTGGCAGGAAGGGAAAAGTGTGGGAGTTCACCAGGTAGGAAGAGAATCAAGAGAGAAGGTGAGCAGGGAAGTCCTGGTACCAGTTGGCAGGAATATGATTTGGTCTCAGCATAGGAAGTCTTCTGGGGTCCCCAACAAAAGTAGGAGTGAGTGACAGAGGTTCTGGGGTCAGAGAATTACTCTTGGCTTAAGGGATTGAGGCCCCATGGAGAATGTCACTTGAGCCCTGAAAGAAAATCCAGGTCTGGCACATGAATTTTAAGGAAAAGCATGAGCAAAGGGCAATGAAGAATGTGGAGAAGATGTGAAATAGAGTCACTGGGTTTGGTTGGGCAAGAAAGGAAGGAGTGAAGGTTAGAATGGAAAGGTAGATTGGGGCCAGATAGTGATAGCTAAGGAGATTGGGCAATGGGGGAGGGTCACTGAAGGCTCTGGGAGGGTGTAGAGCTGCGCTTTAGGGAGCTCGATCTGGCACCTATGTGGAAAGAGAGGGCAATGGGGTAGGAGATCAGGAAGCTGGTGCTGTTAGCTAGGCGAGACTGAGGCAACAGGGTCTGTGTCAGGCAGGGTTAATTTCCTCTGCTTGCACCAGTAGCTTTCACAAGTTAAAAGCTTATTTCTCTCTCATATAAAAGAAGTGGTGGTATGCAGTCAAGAACTGATGTGTAGGCTCCATAGCTATCAGGGACCCAGTTTTCTTCAGCTATTTGTCATTCCTAGAGAGATGTTGTTGTTATCAACACCAACCCAGCAGCAAAACAGACGAAAGTGTAGAGGAACTTGCTCTTTTAAGGAAACATTTTTAGGGGCACCTGGGTGGCTCAGTCAGTTAAGCATCCAGCTTCAGCTCAGGTCATGATCTCACAGTTCGTGGGTTCAAGCCCTGCGTATGGCTCTGTGCTGACAGCTCAGAGCCTGGAGCCTGCTTTGGATTCTGTGTCTCCCTCTCTCTCTGACCCTCACCTGCTGGTGCTCTCTCTCTCTGTCTCTCAAAAATAAAAAAGAAAAACATAAAAAAAAATTAAAAAAAAGGAAATACTTGTACTTATTTCTCATTGGTTAGAACTTGTCACATGGCCACACCTAATTGGAGAGGAGTCTGGGAGGTGGAGTTTTTATTTATTTTATTTTTTTAAATAGTTTATTGTCAATTTGGTTTCCATATAACACTCAGTGCTCTTCCCCAGAAATGCCCCCCTCCATGACCATCACCCTGCTACCCTTTAGGGAGATGGAGTTTTTATTTTATTTTATTTTTTTATTTTTATTTTTTTTACATAATTTATTTTTTTAACATATGCAATTATTTTCTGTCATTTACAATACAGTAGTTACAATGATACTCCAAACAGAAAAGCAAAGTAAAAAATCAAAACCCCACTTCTTTTTTTAAATTTTTTTTGATGTTTATTTATTTTTTTTCCATAATATTTTATTGTCAAATTGTTTTCCATACAACACCCAGTGCTCTTCCCCTTAAGTGCCCTCCACCATCACCACCACCTCTTTTCCCACCTCCCCCTTCCCCTTCAACCCTCAGTTCATTCTCAGCATTCAATAGTCTCTCAAGTTTTGCATCCCTCTCTCTCCCCAACTCTCTCTCCCTCCTCCGCTCCCCCCGGCTCTC
>NW_021862626.1:0-912 GCF_006229205.1 Suricata suricatta | reverse complement strand
AATGATCCGTAAAACCCTCTCATTCAAGGACTCAGAAGGATTCTTTGCACGTGTCTGCTGTAGAACCCCAGGCCCCAGCGGCTCTAAGAGGCAGACTGGCAGATATCTTACCTGGGATGTAAGTCAATAAAATAGGGCAATCCTGGGACCTCTCAGCCAGGGGTCTTTTATATACATTTGCAAAGGATGCATTTTTTTTCTAAAAAGTCATATGACTGACTGGGTATCCATAAAAGCTATCCAAATCTAGAAGAAAAAAATTACATTCCTAGCACAGTGCCTAGCATCAGGTTATTTTATCAATTCCTCTAGATTTGCACATCCAATTCAAAAATACTACTTTCTTGGGATGCCTGGGTGGCTTAATAGGTTAAACGTCCAACTTCAGTTCAAGTCATGATCTCACAGTTTATGAGTTCAAGCCCTGCGTTGGGCTCTGTGCTGACAGCTCAGAGCCCAGAGCCTGCTTTGGAGTTGAGCACTGGTATTGAATCAACCAATCTAAAGTGGCTGCCATAGCAAACCATCTTGGAAATACACACCCATGTCGGTACATAGAGGTGTGCTGCATTCTCGTGTGTGAACAATTGTTAGTTTGGAAATGTGCATCCTTGAGAGAATGCTTCCACAAGCTTCCTTATCTTTGTGCATGCGCTTGTGTGAGGTCTTCGGTCAGAATATTTTCATGTTGACATCACCAGGATCTAAACCAAAAAGTTCTCCTTCTTTTCTGAGAGCTTCAGCAAATTGTAAGAACTGTAGAAAGGAACTTTCTTTGATCCTGATGTGTCATGTTGCCATTAACAAATAACTAGGCTTTGTCTTTCAAGTGGGAGATCAACGATAATTCCTCTAACATAAGTGTAGGAAGAGCAGCGGCTGCGTGTTAGGAGTTCCGGGCCAGTAAGTGAA
>NW_021862625.1:0-912 GCF_006229205.1 Suricata suricatta | reverse complement strand
CAGGGCGCCCCAGGAGGAACCACTTTCCGTCTGGCACCAGGGGCCCGGCCGGCCTGCTCACTCAGCCTCTGGGCTCAGCTTGTTCTGGGTTCGCATCCACACTGTCTCCTCGCCACGGGCCCCTTTTCTCATCTGTGAATTGGGGCTAACAAAAACCTCTCCCTCCTGGGGGCTTTTCGAGCACAGCTGTGGCTATTACTTATTTCACGGGGAGGGAGTGGTGTTAGCTATGACGCCACGTGTGATCCCCAAACCATTTCCATGCCCAGAAACGCATCTGAAGGGACACACCACGCCAGCACTGGTTCTGTCTGGAAGCTTCAACATAAATAATAAGTATTATGCGTGTTTTATCATCATTATTATATAACTTAAATAACACCTGTAATTTACTTATTAAATAATAATAATTTAATATTACTTATTAAGCAACTACTATGCGCTACGTGCTTTAGATGCTGAACTCATTCAGTCTTGAGGTGGGGGTGATGGTGATCCCATTGTACAGACAAAGAAACTGAGGCTCAGGGGTGTGTAGCTTAAGGTCACACAGCATGGCAGGACGGAGCTGGGACAAGACGCCTCTGGGAGGTGTCCACTTCCTGACCTATCCAATTCTGTCCACTTTTCAGGGGACGAGAGACCCAGAAATGAGACACAGTTCAAATAAAGAAACGTTTGGTGCAGGTAAGGGGTCTTCCGGCCAAGGGGAACATCAGTGAGCAGAGTGTGTGATGCCAGAGGAGGCTGGCTTTTCCAATCTTGCTCAAGGGCCAGAAAGACCCCCTGGAGGGAGTTTTTCAGCCGATGTGAATGTTGTGGGCCTCCAAGCCTGAACCCCAACCCTGGCTGTGGGCTGTTCTCAGGGCTCCGCCGGAGGGAGGTCTGCCCACAGCCAGGGAGCAGGAGGGG
>NW_021862624.1:0-912 GCF_006229205.1 Suricata suricatta | reverse complement strand
GTGACTTCTCACAGGGATGCGCTGCCTGGCCAGCTTCAGACAGGGCGGTGGGAGTGCATTTTCTAATCTAAGTTGGCTGTTTAGAAAGCAGGCGAAATGACAGGGGCCGGACAGGGCCAGTTAGCACCTTCTGATAACTCCAGTGGAGAGCCACAGAGCGTTCAGCATGTAGTTAGAACAGTGAGGGAAGAGATACATTTGCAAAGCAATTTACCGAAGCCAAAACAGCAAGTTAATGATTTTTAATGACTTACTCAGTTTTGCTAACCTACAACAGGAGCCTGCTTCATATACTGTGTCTCCCTCTCTCTGCTCTTCCCCTGCTCTTACAGTGTCTCTGTCTCTCAAAAATAAATAAACATTAAGAAGAAGAGTCTGATGCTCAACTGGCGGAGAAACCCAGGCACCCTGCAGTTTCTACAAGCAAGGAATTTCCCCCGGAAAACACAACAGCCACCCACCCCCACCCCCGCCCTGGCACAAGGCTTACCTGAGAGCGGGCCATTTCTTTCACCTCCTCCTCTAGATTTCTTTCTCAGAAGAACTTTGTAGGGAAATCCCAGCTGAAGTAGGAGAAAATGTCTGTAAAACCGCCAACACAGCTTCTTCCCCAGTAAACTGCTTGCCTGCAGGCACGACTTTGAAATGCAGAGGAGGCCCAACTTCCTAGTCCTTTGTCTCAGGAGCTATTCAGAAACTGTGAGCTCCGACTGGGGAACCAATCCCTGAGTTTCCCTTCTCTGCTTTCAGGCGGCCTCCCCTCCCACAAATGCCCACAAATTCTGCTTGAGCATAGAAAATGTGTGCTACACATACCTGACTCTTCTTGTTATGCCCAGATCGCAATATCCCGGAAGACCAGAGACCACCGGGGAGACCACGTGACACATGCAAAAGCAAAGGGCGTTTTAT
>NW_021862623.1:0-912 GCF_006229205.1 Suricata suricatta | reverse complement strand
TGAGTGTGTACCCTATTTTGATTCCCTCTCTTCCTCTGCCCTTCCCCTGCTTGTGCACGCACAGAAGTGTACTCTCTCTCTCTCAAAAAAAATTAGTAAGCTTTACATGATCCCTCCGTTGCCATAGGTACACTTGTATAATTCATACAATTTTTGCTTCTGGGAAAGATGCACATACCAACAGAGTATGATTTCTATGTGGGCAATAGGAACCAATTTTCTCATACCTTTCATTTTTCATAAGAAAGGAATACAAATTATGATACGACAGGGTTTAGGGGAGCTTCAGGCTTAAAGTGTAGAATTTGACCAGTGGTTTCTGAAAACATTGTGACTATACTTTTCCCAGAGAAATGTATTCCTATAAAGGATATCTACTCTCTACCCTAGGAGCTAATAGCTAAACCCAAGGAGCACCTACTAAGGAGCACTTTACTAGTTAGTAAAGTAACTAATTCTGGAGTTAGAACTATGTTTCTACATCCATCCTAACATCAAATAGATGAAGCATTGTCCTACCCTAGAGTGTATGAAACAGTAATTCTGTGGTCTCCTAACAGGCAACAAAAACTCAGCGGTGGTCCCCATGTGGAGATGAGGAAAGGTGACAGTCAAGTTTCTTTACAGCACAATTCCTGCAGTCTTGTAAGAATATCTTTTAAAAAATTGAGATGTAATTGGTATATAACATTATAGTAGGTTCAGGTGAATAGCATAATCATTTGATATTTGTATATATTGTGAATTGATTACCAGAATCAGTCTTTTTGATGCCAGCCATTCTAACTGGTGTGAGGGGATGTCTCATTGTGGTTTTGATTTGCATTTCCTGATGATGAATGATGTTAAGCATCTTTTTGGTACCTGTTGGCTATTTGCATATCTTTGGGAAAACTGTCTATTCAATTTTGC
>NW_021862622.1:0-912 GCF_006229205.1 Suricata suricatta | reverse complement strand
CCCCTTCAATTTTAAAAGTCAGTGTTTTCATTCTACCACCAAAGGCAAGAGAATTATGGTGAAGGAAACCATAGGCTCCTATCGATGACATTGGTCGGGATGGCATTCCCTGTTGTGAACCAAAGTCCTGCTCAGAGTGTAGAGCACAGAGGCCATCAGAAGGCCACTGGAAGGGATGGTCGGGGGAACTGTCACTGTCACTGGTTTATCACACACTTGGACTTAACTGTGTGCCCGGCATTACTCTAAGTGCATATGAAACACTGATTCATTTCATCCCACGGGGGGCCTTTTGAGAAATATCAGCACCGCTATTATGTAAACTTGACAGAGGCCCAGAGAGGTTAAGTAACTTTCCTAGGGCCACAGTGAATGCCTAAGTAAAAAAAAAAAAAAAAAAAGTCTGAGCTGGGTTTTGACCCAGGAGTCTTACCTTCAGAGGTTAAGCTCACGGGGTCTATCTAGTTTTTTGTGCGTTGGTACCCACGGGGAACCCAACAAGTAAATGAGGCTGCCGTGAAGCAGAAGGGAAAATAATTGGGCCATCAGGAAAAGTCGTCAACCTCCAGGACAGTTCCGTGCTTGCTATTCTAAAAAATCTTCACCAAAGGTATAGATACCGCCTGCTCTTACATAGTTTGGGACCACCCTGTCTGGAGGCTGGGGGGCTGCCAGATGGCCCCAGGTCACCCCAGATTCTTGGTATGTGATGCCAGCCTACAAACGGGCAGCAGTGGAGAGCCACTTGGATGGCATGTACGGTGTCTGCGCACATGGAAGTGGGGGAAGGGGCGGGTTATAAGGCTTAATTTCATCCTTTCCTTGAACCCAGCATACATCAGTGGGGTCACCGCTGCTGCCAGACGTCACCTACTCTGTGACTGCATGGTAAATGGTCAACGGAGGAAATGC
>NW_021862621.1:0-912 GCF_006229205.1 Suricata suricatta | reverse complement strand
CTACCCTGCCTTTGTTTGGGGCTCACTCCACATGGATCCAGTGTGTTGTTGAAGTCTGTGAGCCCGAGTTTAGGCTGGCTGGGCCTAAATTCGTAATAAAGCCCTTTGCTTTTGCATGCGTGATTCGGTCTCCCAGGTAATCTCTGGTTTTTGGGGGCGATATTAAAATCTGGGCATAACACTCCCTCATCAGTACTCAATGATTATATGTGGAAATAAGGCTCCCCCTTTTTTTCAAGTGGCCGAAACACTAGTACAGATATTGGTATGAGGAAGCAAAACTAAGATTCCTTAGTTTTGGTGATGGTGATTCAAGATTCATGTACTATTTGCTGGAAAAAAAATACCCTTGACATACCCTGAGGAGTCAAGGAAATGCATCATTTGGTAATCCACACAAATACAGATGGCCAGTGCTAAAACCCCTTTTAGGAATAGTGATCAAACAGAGGTGTTCACAGATTACCTGGTACAGTGAATATGAGACAAACTTCTCACAAAGATTCTAAGGCCATATGTGATTCTTCTAGGCCATTCTAATCTCAAACAGGGATGGGGTCTTCCTACTGCCTGATTCTGACTCTTGAATCCCAGCTGTTGAAATTTGGATTGAAGTGTCCCAGCTGTCCTCTGACATTTTTTTTTTTCTATTGCTTATAACAGGTTTGCTTCTGTTTTTCCCCTGAAGTGTTCTTTGGTGGGTTTTTGTTCCTGTTATTATTCCTTGTGCTTGCTCCTTGGCTTTTTCTGTTCTTATTTGAACAGAATCACAAATATACTAACACTCTTTGACTTTTGGTTCACCTCAAGTAAGGCTCCAACCTGAACCCTCTTTCTGGGTAGAAAGAGTTCTTTTCTGTGTTTTGCCCTAAGATTTGTCCATTGACAATATTCAGGATCCCCACCTGGAAC
>NW_021862620.1:0-912 GCF_006229205.1 Suricata suricatta | reverse complement strand
TAATAAAATTTAATTTATATACTTCATATTAATATTTCATATTACAGAAACTTCTAAACTAAATTTTGATGAAATATTGTATTACTTAAACAACTTCTGAACATTTAGGTACTATTTGTATTTTTATATCCAATATATATCTTAAAATCCTCCATATTAGTGCAAGTACTAACTATACATTTTATGATAATGCACATTTTTTTCTTTGGAAGAAAGCAATTTTAAGAGTATAAAAATTGTTAAGACTATATAGAAATAAAAGGTACAACCTCCTGTGTAATTTCACGTAGTGATAACTTTTTTTTCAATGTTTATTTTTGAGACAGAGACAGAGCATGAGCAGGGGACACTGAGAGGGAGACACAGAATCTGAAGTAGGCTCCAGGCTCTGAACTGTCAATACAGGGCCCGACGTGGGGCTTGAACCCACGAACCACAAGATCATGACCTGAGCCGAAGCTTAACCAACTGAGTCACCCAGGCGCCCCTGTAGTGGTTTCTCTTGAAAGCCTGGTGCTTTAAGTCCTTAAAAAGGCTATAGGGGCACCTGGGTGGCTCAGTAGGTTGAGTGTCCAACTTTGGCTCAGGTTATGATCTCACAGTTTGTGGGTTCAAGCCCCTCATCAGGCTCTGTGCTGACAGCTCAGGGCCTGGAGCCTGCTTCTGATTCTGTGTGTTCCTCTCTCTCTGACCCTCTCCTGCTCATGCTGTCTCTCTTTGTCTCTCAAAAATAAATTTAAAAAAATTTTTTTAATTTTAAAAGTCTTATGTAAGAGATTTGGGAACGCATCATCACTTCCATCTGTACAATCACTGACAGAAGTGTAGGACTCATTAGTAGAAAGCTGAGTATGTAATCCTGAAATGCATCTTTGACTACAAAAGGGTTGCCAATAAAAACTGTGGAAAATG
>NW_021862619.1:0-912 GCF_006229205.1 Suricata suricatta | reverse complement strand
TATGGCCAATTAATCTCTGACAAAGCAGGAAAGAGTATCCAGTGGAAAAAAGACAGCTTCCTTAACAGATGGTGCTGGGAGAACTGGACAGCAACATGGAGAAGAATGAAACTAAACCACTAATACTATACCCAAAAATAAACTCAAAATGGATGAATGACCTGAATGTGAGACAGGAAACCATCAAAACCCTAGAGGAGAAAGCAGGAAACAGCCTCCTTGACCTCCACCACAGCAATTTCCTACTCGACACATCCCCAAAGGCAGGGGAATCAAGAGCAAAAATGAACTATTGGGACCTTATCAAGATAAAAAGCTTCTGCAGAGCAAAAGAAACAATCACGAAAACTAATAGACAACTGACCAAATGGGAAAAGATAGTGGCAAAGGACATATCATATAAAGGGCTAGTACCCAAAATCTACAAGGAACTCAGCAAACTCCACACCTGAAAAACGAATAATCCAGTGAGGAAATGGGCAGAAGACATGAAAAGACACTTCTCCAAAGAAGACATCCAGATGGCCAACACGCCATGAAACTCATCATCATGAGTCACTCATCATCAGGGAAATACAAATCAAAACCACACTGAGACACCAGCTCACGCCAGGCAGAGTGGCTAAAATGATCAAATCAGGAGACAACAGATGCTGGAGAGGATGTGGAGAAACGGGCACCCTCCTACATTGTTGGTGGGAATGACAACTGGTGCGGCTGCTCTGGAAAACAGTGTGGAGGTTCCTCAAAACATTAACAATAGAACTCCCCTATGACCCAGCAATAGAACAGCTAGGGATTTACCCAAGAGATACAGAAGTGCTGATCCACAGGGGCACATGTACCCCAATGTTCATAGCAGCACTGTCAACAAGAGCCTAAATGTCCATCACCTGATGAATGGATCACGAA
>NW_021862618.1:0-912 GCF_006229205.1 Suricata suricatta | reverse complement strand
GGGGGGCTGTGTCAGGGTCCCTCTGTGGGAGAACGCACACACTGCAGCCAGGTGAACGCCGGAATGTTCTACAGTCAGGAAAAAGGAATTTGACAAAGTTACACATGTCATGTGGGAGGTTGTGGTTTTCTTATTTATTTAAAAATTTTTAATTTTTTTTAAATGTTTTATTTATTTTTGAGAGAGAGGCAGTGTGAGCAGGGGAGGGTCAGAGAGAGAGGGAGACACAGAATCCAAAGACAGTCTCCAGGCTCTGAGCTGTCAGCACAGAGCCTGATGCAGGGCTCAAACCCACAGACCACAAGATCATGACCTGAGCTGAAGTTGGACGCTCAACTGACCGAGCGACCCAGGCGCCCCTTATTTAAAATTTTTTGATGTTTATTTATGTTTGGGAGAGTGAGAGAAAGAGGAGACAATGCGAGTGGGGGAGAGGCAGAGAGAGGAGACACAGAATCGGAAGCAGGCTCCAGGCTCTGAGCTGTCAGTCAGCACAGAGCCCAATGAGGGGCTCGAACCCATGGACCACAAGATCATGACCTGAGCTGCAGTTGGAGCTCAACCGACTGAGCCACGCAGGCACCCCATTTTTAAATTTTAATTAAAAAAAATTTTTTTATGTCTTTTATTTATTTTTGAGAGAGAGAGAGAGACAGTGCGAGCAAGGGAGGGTCAGAGAGCGAGGGACACACAGAATCTGAAGCAAGCTCCAAGCTCTGAGCTGTCAGCACAGAGCCTGACGCGGGGCTCGAACCCACAACCGTGAGATCATGACCTGAGCTGAAGCTGGCCGCTCAACCAACTGAGCCACCCAGGCGCCCCATTTTTTAATTTTAATTTTTTAATCTCCACACGGGGCTCAGACTCATGACCCTGAGATCAAGAGTCGCACGCTCTACCGACCGAGCCAGC
>NW_021862617.1:0-912 GCF_006229205.1 Suricata suricatta | reverse complement strand
AGAGAGTTTACAAGAGCCCTTTCCAGGAAGGTCAGGGTCAATGTATGCGGTTCCTTCCCACATAAAGGGCGCTGTGGACTTAACTTCTTGAAGGCGGCTGGCATTTGGTGTGGATCGGTGTTCACGGTTTAGGAGGCCAATCAGTAGGAGGCAGGTCACAGCATTTGCAAAAGTAGACCAGTAACGCCTGCTGAGACCCGGGATCAGACCAGGAACCTTTAGATCTTCAGTCTAACGCTCTCCCAACGGAGCTATCTTGGCAAGCCCTGGCGTTGTCTTTTGTCAATTACTCCCTAAATAAGTTTTTCTGAACAGCATATTTGTCTTTTAGGAGGCTACATTTCAGGAAAGAAAGTACCTTTTTTGTATCGTTTTCTTAAAATGTTACATTTTTCCCATTTCGAAAATAATCATACCAACGTAACAATCAGACCATGCGGTCACTATACTGTACCCCTGAAACTAATACAACACTGTACGTGAACTATACAAAGAAAAAAGTTAACAAATTTACACAACGTGTGACCATATTCAAGTTTCCTTAGTATCATAGGAAGAATGAAAAAAAGGTGATAAACTTTTATATAGGTTTTCTAAGGATATGAATTAGATAGCTGTAGGGGATTCAAAGCTTCTTGAAAGAATTCAAGAAAACATCATTGAGGTGATTTCTAGTTTGGACCTCAAATATTTTTATTCTTTGAGTTTTTTTTTTCCTTTCCCCTTTCATTTTATGAAGGTATAAATTACATAGAGTAAAGGTAGCACATCTTAAGCACACACCTTGATGATTTTTACAAGTTTACACCCTCTCATTTGCTGTTGTCCCAAAGTCAACCACTGGTCCAGGCTCTCAGAGTATGTGCTGTTTTTTATTTTGCGTCTTATACACATTAAATCAAAATAAATCTG
>NW_021862616.1:0-1816 GCF_006229205.1 Suricata suricatta | reverse complement strand
GTACGTTTCCTGAGAGATTAATATCTCTTTTAATTAGCACTGAGGGGCGGCTGGGTGACTGTCGCTCTCCCTGCTCACGCATGCGCGCATACACACACACACATTCTCTCTCTCTAAAATAAAAATAAATAAATTAGCATTGAGAGTTCACCATCCACCAAGTATGGCAGAAGTTCCACCACAGGCAGCAGACGGACCAGAGTTTGGATGTGGCCCATCGGGCTCTAGGCTCTCTCTTTGTCATTTATTTGTCTCTTAAGAAATTTGTGGAGGTTTTGGTTGCTTGTCCTACTTTGTTTTAGGTGGATTCCACATGAAATGCGATGCACAGGCCTTAGGTGTGCAGTTGGTAAGTTCTGCCACACGCATAAACGTGTAACTCACTCCTCAAATGAAGATGTGCAGCATCTCTTCCCTCCAAGGATGCTCCTTCTGTGCCTTTCCTACTCCCCCAGCCCTCACTGGGATAATCATGATCCTGAATTACTTGTTGTTTCCTGACCCTCATGGAAGTGGACTGATAGACTTGCTTCTTTTTCCCACTTAATTCCTGTGTGACCATCCATACCTGGCCTATCTGAAATTTATTCCCTTTTATGACTGAACATAAGTGTATTATATGAATACACTGCAGTTTATTTATTCTTTCTCCTTTGAAAACTACATGGACTTTTTCTTTTTTGACTATTATGAATAAAGAGACTACAAATATTTTCATCGAGTCTTCCATGGACATGCAGAGACTTGTTTTTCTTGGGTAAAGACCTAGGCATAAAACTTCTTAGCCAAAGTTTTAGGTATATGTTTACATTTGTTAAAAAAAAAAAAGTCCATATAGCTTTCTAAAGTCGTTGTCTATCATGTTCTCTTTTGTTTAACCTTCAATATTAGATATGTTTTAAACCATCTCAAGTACTTGTTGGGAGTAAGTGGTTTTTCAATGAAGGAATGGATGGATGAATGGGCCAACAAACCACTCACCCTCCAACCCAACATGAGGCCAAATGGAGCTGCCCAGCTCATTGGCCACTATCCCACTGTCTTTCTCTAATTCATGGCTGCTTCATTTGTCCAGTAAACCACACTGAGCATCCACGGGCTGCCCAAGGCAGCCCCTCCCACGTTTTCAACCACATTCCTATTGCAGATGCATTGGCAGAAAATTGAGTCATGCTTAACCCTAAAGAAACAAAATTCCATTCACTAGGGAGACAGGATACAGATGCCCATGGGTGGTAGAATGAAATAATTAGAGAAGATATGAGTGCAGAGGATCTTGGATCCTTAGAAAAAGAAGTGAAATAGGGGCAGAACCAGAGGTGTCAAATTTACTCTGTTTTCCGTGTGGAAAGAGCTAGCAGCAGCATGCCCTGCAGGCTGCAGGCCTGGGCACCCTGAAACCAGCAGGATCATACCACTGTTATCAACACCTTCGGGCGAATGAGAAGAGATGCCCTTCCTTTGGCCAGAGCTGGATCTCAGGCCCACCTGCCCTCCAGCCAGTGCTCCTCTGTGTGAAGGAGACCACGTACCAACTGTCATTGGTGGTCCTGGGCGAGGTGCCTGGCCTGACTGATGTGTACTCTCGGTGGCCTTCCCGAGAAGGAGCCACGAGGGTCACCTGCTGACACGGGCAGTCTGTGCAGACAGCCCGGCCAAAGCTGTGGACTGTGTCGGGGATGCATTTCTCTGCTGGTGGTGCCCGGTCTGGGGCCTGCCTCCCCCTCGCCAACAGAAACCCCATCGGTCCCTTATGGCTAATCCCGAACCACACAGCCTCCCCCAGGTTCCTGGCAAGGATTCAGGAAGGGAAGCT
>NW_021862615.1:0-912 GCF_006229205.1 Suricata suricatta | reverse complement strand
GGGATCAAGTCCTGGGTCGGGCTCCCTACTGTCAGCATGGACCCTGCTTGGGATCTTCTGTTTCCCTCTCCCTCTGGCCCTCCCCTGCCTGCACTCTCTCAAAAATACACATAGGGGTGCCTGGGTGGCTCAGTCGGTTAAGCGGATAAGCCTCTGACTTCAGCTCAGGTCATGATCTCACAGTTCCTGGGTTCGAGCCCTGCATCAGACTCTGTGCTGACAGCTCAGAGCCTGGAGACTGCTTCAGATTCTGTGTCTCCCTCTCTCTCTGACCCTGCTCATGCTCTGTCTCTCTCTCTCTCTCAAAAATAAAATAAAATGTTAAAAAAAAACTTTAAAAATAAATAAATAAATAAATAAATAGACATAAATAAATGTGAGCAGAGGGATGCCTGGCTGACTCAGTCGGAGGAGCATGCCACGCTTGATCTCAGGGTCGTGAGTTCAAGCCCCACGTTGGGTGTAGAGATTACTTAAATAAATAAAATTTGGGGAAAAAATAGCAAAAATGAAAATCAGTAGAATGATAAATGCAAAATATAAAATAGTGGTTATTTGGTAGGAAAATGGGGCAGAGAGGATTACAGTGGTGCACACGTGTTCTTAGTAGTAGGTTATTCATTCCTGAGGCAGGTGCTCGGTGCACAGGCATGCATTATATTACAGTCATGTATAACTAATATATATCTCATATAATCCTGTGATTGTACCAGATACCGGTTTTCAAAAAGTAATTAAAAATAGCTTAAGAAGGAGGGTGCCTGGATGGCTCAGCCAGCTAAGCAACCAACTTCAGCTCAGGTCATGATACTGTAAGGTCCGTCAGTGGGAGATCCCACTGCCCTGGTCCGAGATTGACGCATACCCCAATCAGTCTCGAGAGCCGCCACTTGATGCAAACAGCAAGAGGTT
>NW_021862614.1:0-912 GCF_006229205.1 Suricata suricatta | reverse complement strand
CAGTGCTATTGTTGGGTTATAGGGTAGTTCTATTGTTAATTTTTTGAGGAACCTCCTCCTCGTTTTCCAGAGCAGCTGTACAAGTTTACATTCCCACCAACAGTATAGGAAGGTGCCGGTCTCTCCACATCCTCGCCAGAATCTGTAGACTCTTGATTTGTTCATTTTAGCCACTCTGACTGGCGTGAGGTGGTATCTCAGTGTGGTTTGGATTTATATTTCCCTGATGATGAGTGACGTTGAGCTTTGTTTCATGTGTCTGTTGGCCATCTGGATGTCTTCTTTGGACAAGTGTCTGCTCATTTATTCACTGGGTTACTTGTTTTTCCAGTATGGAGTTTGGTGAGTTCCTTCTAGATTTTGGATACTAGCCTTTTTATCTGTTATGTCATTTGCAACTATCTTTTTGCATCCCATCAGTTGCCTTTTAGTTTTGTTGATTGTTTCCTTTGCCGTGCAGAATCTTTTTATCTTGATGAAGTCCCCGTAGTTCATTTTTGCTTTTGATTCCCTTGCCTTTGAAGATGTATTGAGTAAGAAATTGCTGTGGCTGAGGTCAAAGAGGTTGTTTCCTGTTTTCTGAAGGGTTTTGGTGGTTTCCTGTGTCACATTCAGGTCCTTCGTCTATTTTGAGTTTATTTTTGTGTATGGTGCAAGAAAGTGGTCTAGTTTCATTCTTCTGCATGTTGCTGTCCAGTTCTCCCAGCACCATTTGTTAAAGATACTGCCTTTTTTTTTTTCCATTCAATACTCTTTCCTGCTTTGTCAAAGATTAGTTGACCATACATTTGTGGGTCCAGTTCTGAGTTCTTTATTCCATTGGTCTATCTGTTTTTGTGCCAATACCATACTGTCTTGATGATGACAGCTTTGTGGTGGAGGCTAAAGTCTGGGATTGGGATGCCTCCTGTT
>NW_021862613.1:0-912 GCF_006229205.1 Suricata suricatta | reverse complement strand
GTGTCCTATTCCCCTGGTCCCTCTCACCGGAGGAAATGCCTCTGTCTTCCCATCTCTACAATGGGCTGTATTGTTCGAAATTACAGGGTCGATGCTGTGAAGGCAGGGAGGTGCTGTCGATACTCCTCTAACAATCTGACCTGACATTCTAAGGTCAGGTCAGTCAGTCCCCACCTCGAATTCTCACATGAAAGCCATGATCCTTCTTCCTACTGTGGGAACCTATGTCTGTCTCACTGAGGCCACAAGTCACTGTGGGCTTGGGGGTTTGGTGTGCATTCCGGCCCACGACCCTCCCCTGTGGCCATGGTGCTGTGTCTGACTTGTGACCCTCCTCTGTTCTACCTCAGCGTATAGATACCAAAACATGGATTTTCACTGGACCCACTCTGCCCAGCTACAGGAGGGAGTGGAGTACCTGGTGCCCCTCCTCCTGGGTGCAGGCCCCACCCACCTCTCCACATTCCTGTGCAAGAACAGAGCTCATGCTCCGAGACATGTGATCCTGCACATTTCCTTTAGAAGGTGAGTGCCCTGCCCCTCCTCAGCTCAGAGTGATTCAGCCACTTAAGGCTTTGAGTCGTGGGAATGTCACCACACCTCCCCCAGTCTCAGATTGTACAGCTCATCGCGGTGGACAGATGACAGGGACTCAATGGGGCCCTCCAGAGAAAGTGACTCTGGCCATGTGGAAAGGTCTGCTGGCAGGGCTGTGGCGGGGCTGGGTTATCTCTGTCCTCTTCCCAATGACGGAGTCTCTGCCTCGTCCCTCACTGTCACCAGGTCTTGAGTTGGTCTGTTTTCCCACTTGAAAACGAGATCTGAGGCTCCATCTGCGGGGGCTGAGTCTTGAAGTAAAACAGAGCAAGGATCCCCGGGAATAAGGAGGAGGCCCAGGCCCACTCAAATAAG
>NW_021862612.1:0-912 GCF_006229205.1 Suricata suricatta | reverse complement strand
GGAAGAAGGAAGAAAGAGAAAGACTCTAGGACTTTAGGTCTAACAGGAGGGGCCCCAGGACAGGGTGAGTGGCAAGGTGGGTGGGCGTGGGCACATGGAGGAGGGGGACGGAGTCGCTGGGATGTCCCTACTTGATTTGGAATGTCCTCCCTCCGTTCTCGACCCGCATCTCTTCATCTGTCCGAGTTAAGAACAGCAAATAAAAACCAATACAGATACAGCACCTTGTGTGTGCGGGACGCCGCAATTAGAGCTTCGCGCATGTCAGCTTAGTCAACCCCCCCCCCCCCCCCCCCCCCGCCGCCAACCCAGTGAGGAGTCTGCTATAATTATCCTCATTTTACAGATGACCAAACTGAGGCACAGAGACATCAAGGGACTTGCCTAAGGCCACACAGCCAGGGACCGACTGAGCTGAGACTGACCCCAGCTAGCCTGGCTCACTTCCACGCTCCGACCGCCACCCTGTCGCGCCCCCTCTCCGGGGGCTGCACGGCCCCAGCCAGCACCTCAGAACAGGTTCTCTTTGGGCAGGTTGTCTTTTAAAGAGACTCTTAGAACTCTCCAGATACCCTCCTGTCCCCACGCCCTGACCTAGACAAACTGGAGAAGTCTCCCTTGTCAGGAGATGGGCTCTGACATGCAGACGTGGAGGGACACCCGCCTGTGAGCCTTAGAACTGACCCCCGGCTCATGGTCATGAGCGTGAACTAAAGCGATGCCTGAAGAGCTCATGCCTGGCCACCACCCATGCTTGAATAAACAGTGTTAGTTTTGTTCAGATTTTCAAGGTTTCAAATTGTGCCCACACCTGATTCCAGAGATGTGAGGAGGGTGTCCGCGTTAGTCAGGGTTCTCCAGAGACAGGGAGTGTGTGTGTGTGTGTGTGTGTGTGTGTGTGTGTGTGTGTGT
>NW_021862611.1:0-912 GCF_006229205.1 Suricata suricatta | reverse complement strand
ATAAACCTAACCAAAGATGTAAAAGACCAGTATGCTGAAAACTATAGAAAACTTATGAAGGAAATTGAAGAAGACACAAAGAAATGGAAAAACATTCCGTGCTCATGGATTGGGAGAATAAACATTGTTAAAATGTCATTATTACCCAAAGCAATTGACACATTCAATGCAATCCCCATCAAAGTAGCACCAGCATTCTTCTCAAAGCTAGAACAAACTATCTTAAAATTCATATGGAACCACAAAAGACCCCGGATAGCCAAAGTCATATTGAGGAAGAAAACCAAAACAAGAGGCATCACAATCCCAGACGTTAGCCTCTACTACAAAGCTGTCATCACCAAGACAGTATGGTATGGCACAAAAACAGACACATGGTCATTGGAATAGAATAGAGAACCCAGAACTGGACCCACAAGTATATGGCCAATTAATCTTTGACAAAGCAGGAAAGAGTGTCCAATGGAAAAAAGACAGCCTCTTCAACAGGTGGTGTTGGGAGAGCTGGACAGAAACATGTAGAAAAATGAAATTAGACCACTTTCTGACACCATTCACAAAAATAAACTCAAAATGGATAAAGGATCTGAATGGGAGACAGGAAACCATAAAAGCCCTTGAGGATAAAGCAGCAAATAGCCTCCTAGACCTCAATCGCAGCAATTTTTCCCTCGACACATCCCCAGAGACAAGAGAATCAAGAAAAAAAATGATGCAATTTTGATGGGGATGGCATTGAATGTGTAGATTGCTTTGGGTAGTAATGACATTTTCACAATGTTTATTCTTCCGATCCATGAACAGGGAATATTTTTCCATTTCTTGGTGTCTTCTTCGATCTCTTTCATAAGTTTTCTATAGTTTTCATCATATAGGTCTTTTACATCCTTGGTTAGGTTTATTCCTAGGTAT
>NW_021862610.1:0-912 GCF_006229205.1 Suricata suricatta | reverse complement strand
GGTTCTCGAAGGACTAGAGAGAGGGATAAGGCCTGCAGACTGTTGTAGCTGCCTCCCAAGGGCCCAGGGTCACAAGGAGCCACCTAAGTAAGAGAGCACCCAGCCTTCCACCTCTTCTCCCTAATGCCCTTTGCCAGCCTGCCGGCCCAGAAACAGTGTGTCAGGGCAGCTACACAATACACAGTCCTGCTCTGGGGGTAAATGGAAGGTGAAACTTCCAATCCAAGGTGAACAAAAGAAACAAATATAAAACACTGCGCTTGGGGTGCCTGGGTGGCTCAGTCGGTTGAGTGTCTGACTTCGCCTCACGTCATGATCTTGTGGCTCCGGAGTTCAAGCTCTGCATCGGGCTCACTGCTGTTAGCGCAGAGCCTGCTTCAGAATCCTCTGTCCCCCCTCTCTCTTTGCCCTTTCCCACTTTCTCTCTCAAAAATAAATAAATCTTAAAAAAAAAAACCAACTGCCCTCAAATGCAGGTGCAATTATAAACACACCAAAAGGAGGGTCCCTGGGGGATGCACAAACTCTAAAGACAGTAAGCATGCAATCAACAGCTGGCACCACCAGGGGAGTCTGGGAGAGTCTTACCAAGCAGAGGCTTTCACAGGAGAACCAGAGACCAACCTTCTCCAGCACCCACCATCTCCTCACCTGCCGCTGCTTGTTTCCTCATTCAACTACCATTTCCTTCCGTAATTCTCTAGAGGATCTGCGTTCGTACACAGAAACTGGAGTGCGAGCGTTCTATCTGGCCCAAGTGCTCTTGAAGTCACTTATATTACCAATACGGAACAGTATATAATGTTACATGGATTCAATCCCTAACATAGTAAGGCATCTGGCTAACGTACTCCATATAATAAAGTACTATTATAACGGGTAAAAAAGATGTGTATCTTTAAACAAGTGGAT
>NW_021862609.1:0-912 GCF_006229205.1 Suricata suricatta | reverse complement strand
GGGGATATATTTATTTATCTTTACATATCTGTTCATTTATGTTTATGTTAAATAATGTAGGTTTTCTAAGCTCCATCAGATTATAACAGATTAAAAATACAATTCTTGATACTTACTGTCTGAATTAAACTGCTTGGTTTTACTTTCCTTCAGAAGAACAGAGTTAACCAAGGTAGTTCAAATGTTTTGATATCCTTCTGGAATTTGCTGAGGTATAAAGAACTGTCATTATCACTATGAAATGCAGAGACTGTGTATTTATTGAGGTTTGAGTCAATTGGGTGATTACTTATAACAGCACGTAATACTTAACTGTCATCCTCTTAACCAAGCTCTAACTTCTCTTAGTACAGTAAGGAGTTATGTTGAGATGATTCTAGTGCATGGCAGTCTAGGTGCTGTTGTAGTCAATGGGCTTAAGCAATGGTCAAACTTCTCCAAGTTTACTCTCAGGTCAGTTTTGATGAATCCTCTCCAATTAGCTATTAAAAGATTTCACATAACTAATTTTTAAAAAGTATTTTATAAAGTCTTTAAAGTAATATTATGTGAAAAAAATGTGGCAAAGCATCTTATTTTACTGCCAGCAATAACATTTTTTTTCTCCTATGAACTGGAAATACCATATGTCTAAAATCATTTAGAAATAACTGGAACAGAGGTGCCTGGCTGGCTCAGTCAGAAGAGCATGTGATTCTTGATCTCAGGGTAGTGAGTTCGAGCCCCTCGTTGGGTGTACAGGTTACTCTAAAATAAAATTTTTAGCAAAAAGTAAGTGGAACATAGTGGACAAGTACTATCACTATGTCCCGGTGTTTCATGTCTTTTCCATGTTATTCAAACTGTATCCTCCTTGGTCCAATTCAACTCTCCTTTCTTTCACTTTCTGCTCCCTTATTTATGGATGTTTTT
>NW_021862608.1:0-912 GCF_006229205.1 Suricata suricatta | reverse complement strand
TGTTGCAAAGCCTGGCTCACACTCTGAGCTGCCCTGATATCCAGGCTAATGTCCAGGTAAGGGTCGAAAGTGCTGGAAATGCCCTGGCATTGGAGACACTGGATTTGAGACCTCCAGGATCCTCCAAAGGTTTGCCGGATGAGGGTGGTGTCCTCAGCCTGAGGCTCTGAAGGCCTGTCCTCACGCCAACACGCTTGGTGCATGGCATCCAGAATGAACATCAGAAACTCATGGGCATCTTCCTGCCTGTGCGTGGGGAAGGCAGCGAACAGTTTGAGCGGAGGCCAGATCACTTCTCCGGGATGGCAGAGGGCCCTGGTCATGTGAGCCTGCAGACCACACAGCATGCAGAATGTCTGCTTCCTACAGAATCAGGAGTGCGCCTGGGACAGCATATAGCTGGAGAGTGGCGGCGTGTATGTCAGACACTGCAGGGCCGCATTCACGTAGCATGTGTTTCCCATGTTCTGCAGCCCAGCCCCAACCACAGAAGGGCCTCTCCAACTCACAGGTTTCTTTGTGGGAGCCAGCCGTGTTGACGCGGGTGCCAAACCATTAGGCATGTTGTGGAGTATCTGCGAGGATGGTGATGGATTCTCAGGTAGAGTGGGTCCTGGGCCTTCAACGCCCCCTCTATTTGACCACGAAGATTTGAGTCTTGGAAAGACATCAAACTGAAACTCCTGTCGGACTTGGGGAGAAGTAGCCTCCATTCTCTGGAAACAGCTTTTTCGGGATCCCTGATGTGGAGCCTCAGTGTGCGGATCGATGCTTCTCTCAGGAGGCTGGTCTCTGAATGAGAGCTGTATCCCTTCTCCTCAACCCTTGAAGCTCGTCCCACCCACCTGGCCAGGACCATGAAATCCAATCAGCTGTGAGCTGGAGACTGGATTAAAGGCTTTAGGGTGAGGT
>NW_021862607.1:0-913 GCF_006229205.1 Suricata suricatta | reverse complement strand
TTTGTCCTCCAGAACCTTCTCATTTAACATTTCCTACTTTTTCTTCAAAACTATGACATAAGACTGAAGTAATGACAATCAGCCTACAATCACATTAACGGTAGAGGCTTTCATTCGGTATGTTTAAAATGAGTGTGGGCAATCGCAGGCATGGCTGTCAAAGGCCTTAACACAGGTAAACAGCTGTTGTTAGACTTTAATTAAATATTTGATGTTTGCAGCATTTGCTATATTATATAATACCTAGTGGAAACAGGAATTTTATATATCAATTTTATCCAATAATACACACCCACATATATCATTATTGCTGTTCATATATAATACACATGCATGCAATTACACATGTCATAATTATATTGCATCTAAGTTCCTGAATGTTATATCTGCATGTACACATGTAGCACATATATACCCTCACATATACAAATAATACACATATGCCCTTATGAATGTATGTACCTGCACATATAATAAAAAACAATTAGATCATTATAATTTTAAAAATTAATATAAAGGTTTTAACTGGGTATTTTGCTGGTTGTCAAATCTTTCAGATAATTCAAAAATTAAAAACAAAAGGCACAAGAAGACACGTTTTCCTGACCCTTCATTATAAAATGATTCAATGATTAAGACAAAATGAATAGAGATTTTATTATAGGCTGCAAATTTTGAATTCTAAATGTTCTCTCTCCCCTGTGACATTAATTTATGTAGAAATTCTAGGAAAATAAGAAGAGATTGATGTTATTTTATGATTGAGGAATGGAACATATAGAGTGGAAATTTTATATTTCAGTTACTACCATCAAAAATGAACTTTTCTTACTCTTTGTAAGTTTACCTTAGTGAATTGTGAGAGAGAGACCAAGTAGGAGAGGAGCAGAGAGAGAGGGAGACAGGATTCCAA
>NW_021862606.1:0-913 GCF_006229205.1 Suricata suricatta | reverse complement strand
GAGCGACACAAGCCTACGGTGCAGTGTGTGAAGTGGACGGAACCTTAGCAACCCAGGTCAGTCCCTCCTCCCTGTGGACTCTGGCCAGGGCTTTCCCTTCCCTGCGTCTTTCTCTCGAGACCATCTTCCACACTCTGTTGGGACACATGCCTGCTGTGGACTGGGTCCATGGTCCCTTGCAGAAGCCCTACCCCTGTGCAGCTGTGTTGCAGGTCAAGGTCATGGGGGAAACTGATCCTGTAGACTGGAGCCATCGGAGGAAGAGGAGGGACCAGAGCCTCTTCTCAGAGGAGCGCACAGGTGAGGACACAGGCAGAGAAGGCGCCATCTGCAGGCCCCACGAGCCTGGGGCAGAGCCTCGGTGTCTGGCTGCAGCCTCCGGAGCGCAAGAACCCATCCATGTAGGCCACCACTGTGGCCCGTCATGAACACCCGCACCGTCTGGGCCAGCGTGTCAAGCCCCGCACTCACTTTCCCAGTCATTTCTGCGTACGCTTATCTTCCGGGTGTGTGACAGCCACACGTGTGGTCCCAGGAGCAGACCCCCAGCCTGTCCTTGCGGGAGCCCGGACCGCCTGCCCTGTGGGGTGAGGAGCTCCCCGCTGGGAGCTGGAGCAAGGCCAGTGCCCTTCACCGAGAACCCCAGCGGGAAGATGCATAGCCCCCTTTCCCAAGGATTCTCTGCTGCTGTGAACGGACTCAGCCTTGCGCTTGTGTGATTCTGTCTGCCGCTCTGACAGCGTCCAGAACTGTGTTACAGCATTAACACGCCGCCCTCACCTCCACCGGGGAGCCGACGGGGCTCGAGGCCGGACAGCACACGCCGAGAGCAGGAGTGGGGCCCGAGCCTGCTGGCTGGTCTGAGTCCCTGAGGAGCCTCGAGGCCAGTCTGCGCTTCCTGGATATTTTGAAG
>NW_021862604.1:0-913 GCF_006229205.1 Suricata suricatta | reverse complement strand
AAAAAAAAGCAGGGTAGATATAAAACATAAAATTAAATGGTGGAAATAAGTCAATATCTAACAGTGCTCAGGAACAGATTTATTCTTGTTTAAAAAGGCAGATGTTCTCAGATTCAGCTGAAAAAAAAAATCCAGCTCTACATTTTTCTGAGTCACTGAAAAAATTTAAAAGTAAAGGGACACGAAAAGGCATGCCAATCAAATGCAGTCACTTCTCATTATTCCCAGTAGTGATGCTTGGTAAATATGTTTATGTTTCCTAAATACAGTGATCACTGAATTAGCAAATACGGAACCGCTGGTCCCAGGGGACACGCAGAATTAAGTTCCTGCAAACATCTGGTCAATGTTTTCAGCAACTGATCAATATATTAACTTGTTTTGTATGTGTGTCAGCTTACCTTATTTAACATGTGTATGTTGATTCATTAACATTGAACCCACGACCACCAGCACTAAAATTTCATGCCTGAAGGAAGTTAATCTAACACATATTTTCCCAATAAAGCACATCACAGCCTTTTGATCCCGAGAACACTAGCCAGTACTTCAGCACTATGCTTGAGAGCCATTCAAACCGCAAAATCACTAACAAAGGCACAGAAATGCAAAAAATGCAGGACCACAGAAGACTATAGAAAGGAGAGTTGTTTACAGTATGAGACTGGCAGCTAGAAAGCTGAGCGTTGCCTTGTTTGACCTCAGCGGGGTCACACACAATGAATGACCCAACTCTTTCAGCACTCTGCGAAAGGTCTCTGAATGACCGTGAAAATGTCATGGGTATCGATGTGGGAGCTACAAACAAATTTTGGAAAATGGGCATATTCCTAAATACAGAACCCATGAAAAATGAGAATCAACCGCATCAGTCAAAAGAAAGGCGGTGTAAGTATACTGACATGGCAGCGGG
>NW_021862603.1:0-913 GCF_006229205.1 Suricata suricatta | reverse complement strand
TCAAGTTGAATTAGGTATACTGTTAATTCTCCTCTGTTGGTCAAAACAAACCACATGGCCAAGAGGGTGGATGCAGGCTTCACGCAGTTGCGCACAGTGCCACGAGGTGGCGTAGCAAAGGGTGTGGGTGTAGATTTCTCCCCCAGGGAGGAAGTGCCGAATTGAGAACAATCCAGTGTAGCAAAGGGCCATTTTCTTTTGAATCCTAGAAGAACATTTTTATGAAGCAACTTAATAAACTTTTAAAAGGAAATGTATTTAAACCACAGATTTGGTTTCTTAACCCAGTCTCTTGGAAAAGTATAGTTGATTATCCCAAACATTTTTTTTTCCAGGAAGAGGTCATAGTATTTCACAATGCTGATTTAATTTTGCGTTGGGCAGTTTTCCTGCCTTTTAGACACTTTTCATTATGCCTTCTTCCTGAACCCGTATTTGTGTATTTAGCACATTTTAGACTGTACTGACCAAAGCACCACATGACCCTCTGCGTCTTTACATTAGACATTGGAGGAGAATCTGGTAGAATTACAGTCCTCTTGAGGGTGCTGGGTAGAGAACGTTTTCATTAAGGGTAAAACTGATTCTGGTTTACAGATAATGATTGTTGACTGTGCTGCACTGTTGACGTGTAACCATGAATGGTTGTTGTCAGTGTTGTCCTGCTTCAGGGACCTTCCCTAACAGCGCTGGCCCATGTGAGCAAGCCCTTTTCTTTCATTAACACTTCTCTGGGCATGACATGTTTTATTAGACATCAATTTTTTATCATACCCATTTCTTTTCTAATTTTTTACTTTTATCTCCTTATCTAAAATCAGAGTTTTCTTAGAGCCCATTGAGTCGCTTTTTCAGTTCATAGGTTTTAGGTAAATAGTATGGTGGTAGGAATAAAGCAAGTTTTTAGCAAATG
>NW_021862602.1:0-913 GCF_006229205.1 Suricata suricatta | reverse complement strand
CAGTCTTCCACTCTGGAAGCTCCTGGAAGGCCCCAAGTTCCCTCCAGACTCTAGGCCTTTGGCACGCTGCTCCCTCTGCCTAGAGCAGTCCACTCCTTTTCTGCCTGCACCATGCCCGTAGCAAAGGCTCCGGAGTCCCATCGCCTCCTCCTTCCATGTGCAGCTCTCTGCGCCTCAGTCTCATCTTCCAAGAAATGGGGATGATAATACCTGTTTACCTGTTTTCCTTGAGTCACGGTGACAATAAAGCAGTGCAGGTAACGAGCCTAGTCCAGTGCCTGGCAGCCCCTGGTAAGTGGTAACTAAATGTTAGCTGCTCTTGCTGTCACCACCCCTGCTCAGCGTCATTGCTACTGCCTCCAGGAAGCCCTCCGGGACCTCCCAGGCTCCCATGCTGCCTGCTCTGGCCCTCCCACACCCTGATCACTGGAGTCGAAGTGCCATGAGGGCAGGGACCTCCTTTGCCTTTCGCTGTGGGAGTCCCAATACCAGGCACACAGCAGGTGTTCCATAAATATTTGTTGATTGACTAAAGGCCACACCAAGGAGCAGAGAAAACTCTCCTCTCAGACTTTTCCCAGGCCCTGCCAGGTGCCCTGCTCTGAAAACAGAGCTTGGTGAGCCTCCCAGGAAAGGTCTTCTGGCTAGGGAACCTTAGGTTCAGGTTGGGGACAGTTCAGGTTGGGGACATTCCTAGGACCTAAGCCTTGGGAGGGGGGTGGGGGGAGTGGAGGGTGCCCTGCCCTGCCCCCAGCACCTGCCTCCTCCTCCTCCCGCCCTCACCGTCGCGGCTCCATCTGTGTGCAGTGCTGATCCTGATCGCCGTGGGACTGGAGGTGGCCCCCTCGCCAGGTGAGCGCCCCCTCCTACCTCCGCAGGCAGCGAGGGTCCCCCCAAGGGAAGAACTCCGGTC
>NW_021862601.1:0-913 GCF_006229205.1 Suricata suricatta | reverse complement strand
CTAGAAATTTACTCCTAGAATAATTATAGTTAGTTGTACCTTGGTATATCTTCACGACTATTTAATAGACATTTTGCTAAGGCTGGTAGTTGCAAGAAAACTCATATGGTAGTTGTTACCAGACATTTACTGTTAATGAGCAAATACTTAAAGAAATGTAAAAGTATAGCTAGGTACATACATTGGACATCAAATATCTTCATCAATATTTGCCTTATATAAAACATTAGCAACTTTCTTTCCTTTTGTTATTAAGGAAAATGCATATCTAAAATACTATCATATTTTAAAAAACCAATTTTCAACTACATGAAGTTCAGAATACATGGCTCAGATTTTTGCTTTTTTCAGAATTTGAAGGTTACATTATTTGTCTAATAAATGAGCTGTATCATATTATGGATGCTTATAAAATAAGTTTTGAGTGACATTATGATCTGTTGAATTTAAATATTCATTTATTTTGGGGGGTTACTTAATGATCTCTTGCATACATAATGCTTAATATTTGAATCTTTAGGATAGTAATATGCAACAATACCCTAGAAGCCTTTATTTAATACCATATATATGTGTATGTATATAAAATCTAACCTCTCATCATTGCCTGCATTTAAATGCATCTTTTTACCCCTCAAGCCTAAATGGGAAATGTTATCTCTTTTAAGTTGAGTAATAACTATTCTGCAAAATAGAATCCTCACTAAAATTGTCCAGCCAGAGGCATAAAAGATGAAATGATATTAGATAAGTAGAGAAGAAATGGCCTTATGGCATATTTTTAATTTTATATCTCTGCTTTACTTCAATTTCCTCTCATGTGATCATTGGTCCATTCAAAATCCTGATGATATTTTAATTACATTCACTTAAGAATTAAGGACCTGCCTCATGGTTTAGTGGCTTGGAAAAA
>NW_021862600.1:0-913 GCF_006229205.1 Suricata suricatta | reverse complement strand
TGACGTCTAGTAACGTGGGTCCACACTCAACTCTGCAGCAGAAAATGGGTCTCCTCTGCTCTTGTCTGCCTGGCCCTTGCCCAAGTCACCCAGCAAATGTCCACCAGACCTCTGGGGCCCTTCCATTCTCCGCCAGCCCTTCTCAGATTCTCTGTTCTGCAAGCCCTGCTTCAGCAGCCTAGAACAATTTCCATCACGTCACCTCACCAAGCCACCACGCCACCTGAGCTCCCCTCTCCGCTGTACAGTAGGGAAAACATGCTGAATGACAGGGAGATGATGGGCTCACCCCATTGATTCCTTTTCTCCTAAGCAACACAGTCATGCACCGTTTGTTGCATAACAAGATAATTGTCTCATACATTGTGTTGTTTCACAGTTGTCCCCAGCAAGAAGGCTAGCCTACTGACATTCAACATGTCATGGAGTAAAGGGGGCTTCCTCTTTAGTTTTCATAATTTTCAACCAATGTCTGGATAGACAATTCCAACGCATAGAGGGAAAAGGATAGATGAGGTGTAAATGCAGGTTATGGAAGTCAGGTACAACTTGAGGTATCATATTATAGAATAGAAAATGCTCTAGTTTGGGTGAGAAAGAGATGCCATCATGCAAATTTTAATATCCAAACTCTCCAATAGAGGGGGATACTGGGAACATTGTGTCTGAGCAAGAAAAAGTCTACTAATTTAGAGTCACATCCTTTAGTCACTAAAAAAAAGTGCCATCCTGCAGTTCCCAGTGGCAGGTGGCATGCCTCCATTACTATTTAATCATCTTTGAGTTTGTCAACTTATTTAGGGCCTAATCTTAAGATTTACACTAACTTGACTGTCAGAAGGTGATTTAACATAGAAAAAATACCTTTGGTTATTATATACTCATATCTCTTTAGCTAGATGTGGATACCTTG
>NW_021862599.1:0-913 GCF_006229205.1 Suricata suricatta | reverse complement strand
CATTTGTAGACATTCTTATTTTGAACTAAAATGCCCATCACTCATCAGATTTTTGAAGTGTTTAAAACTTTAAGAACTATGCAATTCAAACTAAGTGTTCAAAATGATTTTGATATTTTTGTAACTGTTGTCTAAATTTGTTGTTTTTTATTCAAAATTACTTAATAGCTTTCAAAACATTCAAAACATGAAGCACCAATAATATTCATTTTTTAAAGTCCTCAGCAAATTTTCGTTATTGAAAATACACATCGAAGACAGAAAAATACACTTTTCCCAACAAAATGAGAGGGAAAAATGAAAAAAAAAATTTAAATAATGCCCAAGATTAATTTGGGCATTATTTATTAGAAACAATATAATAGTCTGTAATAATATCTCAAAAGCCTAGACTTTTGAGAATGATCAGATATTCCTACAATGGGAACAGAATTAGGTTGAGAAGAGCTGCAATTTTGCAAAATCTAAGTTTGGCCAAATATTTAAGAATAATAACCTTTGTTTAATGAAGTATTTTTCAAAGTAAGATATTTTGAATGGAGAAAAAAAGTGTTGTGAAACTTTGGAGGCTGAAATCAATATACATTTTGATGTAACCCACCAAGATCGAACTCACTCAGGCAACAGAGAGTTTTAGAGATCTTTATTACAGATTATTTTAGTTCAGCCAAAGGGCTCCTCCAGGGTGATGAAAGTACTTTGTGCAGAGTACTGTGCAAGAAAAGGAACATGTGCTTTACACCACATTTTATATAATATTAAAACAAAATGGATAATATACTGAATTTTAAAAAGTAAACCTATAAATTAGAAGAGATCATATCAGAAAATCTTTGTGACCTTGGATTGGACAAAAGCTTTAGACATGGTTTAAAAAGTATAATTGTAAAAAGAATTTATCTTTAACATTCCA
>NW_021862598.1:0-913 GCF_006229205.1 Suricata suricatta | reverse complement strand
TTTTTTCTTTTTACATTTATTTATTTTTGAGAGACCAAGAGAGACAGTGGGTGAACTGAGGAGGGGCAGAGAAAGAAAGAGACACAGAATCTGAAGCAGGCTCTAGGCTCTGAGCTAGCAGTCAGCACAGAGTCCCTTGTGGGGTTCGAACTCACAAACCGTAAGATCACGACCTAAGCCAATGTTGGACGCCCAAAAAGACTGAGCCACCCAGGCGCCTCATGTGTTTATTTATTTTTTGAGAGAGAGGCAGGCTGCAAGCAGGGGAGGGGCAGAGAGAGAGGGAGAGACAGAATCAGAAGCAGACTCCTGGCTCTGAGCTGTCAGCAGAGCCTGGCACCAGACTCCAGTGGGCTGGATGGAACTCACAAACCGTGAGATTATGACCTGAGGCAAAGTCGGACATTTAACGGACTGAGTCACCCAGGTGCCCCAAAGAGTATATATTTTAAACTAAAGTGATTTACCCAAAGGAAAACATTCTACTTACATATTGAGTTATTCAGGATCAATCCAGAAATACTAAGATTTACTCACCAGATTTTAAATTGTAGGAGATCAGGCACCCATTCTGTTTTGTTCAGTCTTTTTATAGATTTCATGGATTTTTGTGGATTGTGGCTGAACACATAGGCCTTCAGGAAATATTTGTTGAATGAATGACTAATTGGAACATATAGGTTAGTTCCTTAAAAAAAAAAACCTGGGTTTTTAGAGACTTACGGATATAATCTATGAGGTAACAAGTTCACAGAAAATAAATGATCTCGTTTGTAGAACCTTAATTATTGTATATTCTCAAATTTTACCTGAAAATTAAGATTGACTTTCTAAAGCAGCAGAGATTTTACAAATATCTGATTATATCTTTTGAAAGATATTACAAAAATCTGATCATACTTGCATACTTTCC
>NW_021862597.1:0-913 GCF_006229205.1 Suricata suricatta | reverse complement strand
TGTGCATCTCGAAAAAGAAAAGCTGGTATTCTCCTGGGTGTCTGCTCACATCCCTTCCTTATTTTAATAAGTATCCTGTTTATATATAAAGTTACATTTTTTTTTGCATGTCCATTTGTGAGTCACGTAGGATGACATGTCTGATTATTATCTCAGTGTCTAAATTACTGCTGCCATATAATAATAGTGCTCAGGCCGCCCAACAACAGCTTGCACTAAAGATCCATTTTTAGAAAGTAATATTCATTGGTCCCTATACAAATTTCTCCTGTTTAGTACACAAAGATTTCATGACAAAACACATTCCCAGGGGCAACGATTACAAATTAAATCATGAAAATGTTCTTTGTGCGGCCTCCTTTAACACATCTGGGTGACAATTATCATATCCTCTGCAAATGATCACTGCGATCATTCTGAGAAAATGCAGGCACTCTCTGCTGTGCAGACGCCTCCTTGGCCCCTCTGATCCACCTGTTCATTCCACAAGAAGAACGGACAGGTCTAGAGCCCTGAGCCACTAATCTGAGAAGTCAGAGGAACTGGTTAGATTGCCCCTTGGGAAACTCTCCTTCAGAACTTACATTAAATGCATCAGATATTATCACGGTGTTTTTAAAAATGTAAGCTAAGAAGAGGTTCAAAATGGCCCAGATTGGACACAGAAGTACACGGGCAAATGTATGCAGTGGGAAGGAATCGGTCGGAGGTAGAAAACGGGAACTTTCGGGAACCACCGCATGCCTTCCTTGCATCGGCACCACGAACTCAGCTACTTCATTGGGTTCTGTGTTATTTCAAATGTCAGGCAATTAAGATAAGTTAATGTAGCATCCAACTCCTGCTCTAGGCCCAGATCATGATCTCGCAGTTTGTGAGATAGAGCACCGAGTCAGGCTCTGCACTGTCAGTG
>NW_021862596.1:0-913 GCF_006229205.1 Suricata suricatta | reverse complement strand
AGGCAGTAAGCCATAGCAGTATTGTAACTCTGTCCCCAACAGAAATCTCCAAGAGTTTGTTTTGTTTTATTTTTTTAAATGTTTTATTTTTGAGAGAGAGAGAGACAGTGTGAGCAGGGGAGGGTCAGAGAGAGAGAGACACAGAATCCAAAGATAGGCTCCAGTCTGAGCTGTCAGCACAGAGCCTGAAGTGGGACTCTAACCCACAAATCGTGAGATCATGACCTGAGCTGAAGTCGGATGCTTAACCTACGGAGCCACCCAGGCGCCCCTGTTTTGTTTGAAGTAGGCTTCACACTTTTTGAGGAGCCCAGCACGGGGCTTGAACTCACGACCCTGAGATCAAGACCTGAGCTGAGACCAAGAGTCAGAGGCTTAACCCACTGAGCCACCAATGCACCCCCCACAATAGTTTTGTACCACAGGACTAGTGTCACAGAGATCCCCAGATCTCTTTTACGTGCATCATTACTTTTGATTTAAAGTATGAATTGACCTGCTGACATTTAATTCCTAATAAAGTGGTGCTTATTATATCACATGGCATACATTTGCCTGGTATTTTAATAACTGAGTTTTGATATAATTCTTTTCCATAAAGCACTTCTTTTTCTTATTTTTACAAGTGGTAAAAAACCACGTAAGATAAGATTTACTGCCTGAACCGTTTTTAAGCACACAGTGCAGTGGTATGAAGTATCTTTACACTGTTGTGCAACCAACATTCATCCCCCTCCATCCGTCCACTCATCCATCCAACCATCCATCCACATATCCATCCATCCATCCATTCATCCATTCATCCATCCATCATCCATCCAACCATCCGTCCATCCAACCACCCAACCATCCATCCATCCATCCATCCACCCACAAATCCATCCATCCATCCATCCATCCATCCATCCATCCA
>NW_021862595.1:0-913 GCF_006229205.1 Suricata suricatta | reverse complement strand
GGGAGACAGAGAATCCCAAGCAGGTTCCATGATGTCAGGGCAGAGCCCAATGTGGGGCTCAGACTCATGAACTGTAAGATCATGACTTGAGCTGAAACCAAGAGTCAGACATTTAACCAACTGACCCACCCAGGCACTTCTAATTCTTACATATATTTTACCCATTCCATCCCATACTGTATATTGTATCATTATCACACAAATCTTTCTAAAATATACAACTTTTATAGGATTAAACTCAAGCATCTTCATCAAACATTCCAGGTCATCTACAACCTGGGTTCAACTACTTTTCTCCATCTCATGGACTCAGCTTCAGACTACTCTACAAAAAAATTTTTTTGTTTAGTACTATTTCCAGGAGAAATGAGTACTTAGTACCCATTAACACTCAAATATCATCTTCCCCTGATTTCCACATCTAATCTATTTGTACTTCATGCAGGCATCTTCCATAGAATTTATTCATTCTCAAAATGTATTTATTAAATACTTAGTATGTGCACGCACCTTTCAGGATATTGAGAATACATCAGGGGACAAGACAACAAGTTCTTTAACTACATGGAATTTGTGTTCTTCTGAATAGACAATAAATATACATAATATATATAAGGAACTTGTGTAATATGGTATAATGTGATAAATTTCATTTTTAAAAATTAAGAAAGAGAAGGAATCATGATTACCAGTGCTTTTAAAACAAATTTTTAATAATTTTTAACAAATCGCTAAATCTTTCTTAGTGTTCAGCAAGCATTTTTCTGTAAAGGGCCAAATAATAAATATGTCATACTTTGTAGACCATAAATTCCTTACTGTAACTATTTAACTCTGTCATTTTATTAAAATATCAGCTTACATTTCAATAAAGCTTATGAATATCAAAATCTGAATTTCATATAATTTTCAC
>NW_021862594.1:0-1818 GCF_006229205.1 Suricata suricatta | reverse complement strand
ATGGCGAGTTATTATTTAATGAGTATAGAGTTTCACTTTTGCAAGATGGCAAGAATTCTGGAGATGGCTGGTCAAAATGTTGCACAACAGTAGGGATGTACTCAATGCCCCTGAATCATCCATTTAAAAATGATTAAGATGGTAAATTTACTGTTCTATGCACTTTACCACAATAAAAAAGTGAAAAAGAAAGATACTCTGATTTTTTCTCAACTTTTAAACAATGAATATAAGTAACCCTTCTGTGAATAAATTGTGGTCATACTGGAGTCAAGATAGTTTTAGTTGTAGATGTAGTAATAGTTTGAATAGATTGTGACTGACGCCAAGACACATTTATACAGCTTTTATGAACATATTTCGTTATCATATTTTTGAGTGAATATTTTGCTCTTTCCCAAAAATTGTGAGGGCCCGGGGGAAAATAGTTCATATTCTTGGTTAACTGTAGCTCTCCTTATGTGACATTTTCTTGCTTCTTGAAAAAAATTGGTTTAAAATGCGCTTTTAAAAATCAAGTTCACTTTTACTGTGTACTTTATATGTAAAGAATGTAATTAAGGAAATAACCAGAGACAGAATCCTTGACCTTGGGAAATTTATACTGAGCATGTGGATGGTTTTAATCGGAGGTCTTCAGTTTCAGTGACAGAAACCCAATTCAAGGAGACTTAAGGAAAATGGGGAATTGATTGTTCAGCTCTCCGTGGGCATCTCCTCTGCTCTTAACCCTTGCATTCTTAGGGGCTTGACTGCTGATTTCTAGCACCTGTGACTCTGCTTGCAGCCTCTTTTGGCCTTTTACAGGAAAGGTTAGAAGTGTCCTAGAATTAACAGTTAGGAGCATTCATCAACCAGTGACAGAAGTTGGTGAATAAACATGTCAGGGCCCCCTTTTTCTCAGGCAGATTAACTGAGACATGCAATCTATATTGGGTCTCAGAGTGTTTTGGTAGGATGAATTCCAGTAGCCCAAAGTGACAGCTTGCTTAATAATGCACACATAGGGGCAGCTGGGTAGCTCAGTAGGTGAAGTGTCCAGCTCTTGATTTTGGTTCCGATCATGATCTCACAGTTCGTGGGTTCACGCCCTGTGTCGGGCTCCATGCTGACAGCGTGGATCCTGCTTGGGATTCTCTCTCTCCGCTTTTCCCCTGCTCAGGTGTCTGCTCGCTCTCATTCTCTCTCTTTCAAAATAAATAAAATAAGCTTTATAAGGCACACTTTATTGGCTTTTTTCTCTTCCCTACCATACGTTGACGTTCCTTCCCCAAAGATGATGGTGTTGGAAGATGAGGCCTATGTGAGGTGATTAGCTTATGCTGGCAGAGCTCCCATGGGTAGCATTAGTGTCATCAAAAAAAAAAAAAAGCCTTTAGGAAGTCCCCTTGCCTGTTGTGCTATGTGAGAACACAGTGAGAAGACACTGGCTTATGTGTCGGGGTCTCTTAGCAGGCACCAAATCTGCCTTTGCCGTAATGTTGGACTTCTAGCTTCTAGAACTGTGAGAAGTAAATGTTTCTTGTTTATAAGCCACACACTTTATGGCATTTTGTTACAGCAGCCTGAGCACATTAAGACGAAAATATATCAAATTTCCTACCATCAGAAACTTTGATCAGTCCCTTATCTATTAAATGGGGAATCTAATACCACCTGATAACTTTCTTGTAATAGACACATGGAATTACTATGTGTATTTGTAGCTCATTTCTATAAAAGTGGTGTCATGCCTTATATCTAAAAACAGGGTGGGGTGCCTGGATGGCTCAGTCTGTTAAACGTCTGACTTTGATTTTGGCTCAGGTCATAATCTCC
>NW_021862593.1:0-913 GCF_006229205.1 Suricata suricatta | reverse complement strand
CTTCGATCTCTTTCATAAGTTTTCTATAGTTTTCATCATATAGGTCTTTTAATTTTTCATCATATAGGTCTTTTAATTGTAGAAAGCAAAGTTGTGGACTGGGGAGAAGACTCCTGCACATTGAAACTGCAAATATCTTATTTCATTTTCAACTTCTGCTCACTAACAGTAGCATTTATAGGGGAAAATCTTGCTTTCAACAATTATTATTCTAATGTTGTAATGATTTTCTATTTCCTTAACTCCTTCTCTGTTAATCGATATTCTATAAGGAAGAATTTTCCCTTCTTCATTTATTTATCTATTCAATCATTTATTTGTGTCAGAATGGGATCATGAATGCTTATTTTATACTATAAGTACTATCAGTATTTATTTTGTTTCTCAGATTGTTTCTACTTCAGTCATTGGAAGCTCTTTCACTTCGGTTCCTGTGACCTTTTGTCAGGCCCCATCCTTGTTTTAGTTTATCTTCCCTCCTACTTTCTTATCTTTTGACTTCACAAGAAATGCCAGGTCCACCTTGCAATTTTTAGACAGACATTTTAATGTCAATATTTCATACCCCCTCCTCGTGGATATTAGGGCTCCATTTCTCATGTCTACGTTTTAGGAGGAATGTTGCATTCACTTGATATTTTCACATGGTAGCAAGTAGGATGGTATCAAGGCTATAAAATCTCCCCATACTTTAGTGTTACCGGGATTGTCATTTGGAGGTTTCCTTTCTTTCTTTTTTTTTTAATGTATTTGTTCTTATTTTGAGAGAGAAGGGGCTAGCAGGGCAGAGAGAAGGAAAGACAGAATCCCAAGCACTGATGTGGGGCTCAGGCCCACGAACTGCAAGATCATGACCTGAGCCAAGGTCAAGACTCAGACACTTAACTGACTGAGCCACCCAGGCACCCACAGA
>NW_021862592.1:0-913 GCF_006229205.1 Suricata suricatta | reverse complement strand
GTCTTCCCAGTGCGAGCCCCCGTGCCTGGGGTGCCTGGGTGGGGTCTCCTCCTCCCCCTTCTCTGTCCTTGAAGCAACCCTCCCTCCTGAGGACAGTCTGGAAGGTCCCTTCGGTTCCTGACCACGTCTCTGCCCTTCCTACCCTTTTGGATATGGGCTCTTGTTTGTGTTGAGTTGTGGAGAGTCTGTTCTGCCAGACTTCAGGTCGTTTTCTGGGTTATTTACTGTGGTGTTACCTCGGTAGATCTGCGGGATGAGGTGAGCCTCGAACCCTCCTGTTTCATCACCTTCTCCGGAAGTCCCCGATTGTGTAGCTATTTAAAATGAAGAGCTCAGAGAGAATCAGAAAAAGAGGATTTAAGATTTCCCAATTGCCTCATATGTTTGTGGTACTTGACCTATTTTATCTCTTTCAATTCTTAAAATAACATCAGGAAGTGGGTGTTTCTTCCCCATGTGAGAAATGAGGCATCAAGGCTCAGTGGGGATGGTAGTTGGCCACCCAAGGTCACAGGGCTTGTCAGTGATGCGGCTGGAATACAAGGCCAGGCTTCCCGGGGGTGATGCCCCGCTTGAATCATGGGGAAACCTTGTGCGGATATATCATTAAGTAAAGAAAGCAAGATAAAAGTTGAACAAAGCTGAATTATGACTTCAACTGTCATTGCAGATTTAACACACAGGTAGGCTTTTCTGTCTATGCACTCTGGTGTCTATGCACTTGTGTGCACCTTGGTCAGTGCTGGGAACCATGTGCTGCATTTTTGTTCTTTGCAGGATTTGCTCAATGAGTGTCTATTGGGCAAACAGTACTGATGGTCCTAATAATTTTATTTTTTTAAGTGTATTTATTTATTTTGAGAGAGACAGTGCAAGTGTGGAAGGGACAGAGCAAGAGGCAGAGAGAGAGAAT
>NW_021862591.1:0-913 GCF_006229205.1 Suricata suricatta | reverse complement strand
GTGCACAGGTGAGCTTCTCTGGGGAAAACCCAATGACCTGTCACACAGGGAATTTGGCCAAAACCACGAGATGTGGCTGCAGGTCTGGCCTCAGGCAGCCAGGGGTGCGCAGTGGAAAAGGGGCAAAGGCTGAGGAACCAGACGTGCCTGCCTGGGCCCAAACCCCAGCTGCTGCCTCCAGCTGGTTCCATAAACCTCACTGAGTCACATCCCTCTCTGGGCTTTATTTCCCAGTTTAAATGGGGGCGATAATGTCTGCCACAGACTGCTGTTTAGGCACCAAATTACCAACTGTTGCAATTACCTATTGCTGTGTAGCCAATTACCACAAATTTAATGGCTTAGGACGAATTTTTCAAGACCACCCATGGTCCTGTGGGCAGACTGGGCTCAACCGGGCAGTCTTTTCTGCCTTTGCTGTCAAGTGGTGGCTGGGCCGGGGTCACTGGAAGGCTCAGTTGGGTTGGACGTCCAGGATGGGCTCCTGACTCGTATGGCTGATGCCTCGGCTGGGATGGGGGGACCCCTGGGGAGCCACTAGACAGCGTCTCCTTTTCTGTGTGTGGCCAGCTAGGGCTTCCTCACAGTATGGCGGCCTCAGGGAAGTCTTACATGGCAGCTGACTTCCCCAAGAGAGTTTGAAGAGACTCAGGTGGAATCTACAAACTTCTTAAGACTGACTCTTGAAAGTGCTGTGGTATTGCTTCCATCACATTCATCAAAAGCAAGTCACAGGGCCAGCCCAGGTTCAAGGGGAAGGGACGACACCAGGGCATGAATGCTGGAATAGGTTCACTGGGCGCCATCTTCTCCAGACCCGAGCAGCCTCAGTCTCAAGGCCACTGTCAAGGACTTGCCTTCCCTCCAACCTGCCGCTGTTCAGTTGGTTACAGGAGCCACAGTCAGCCCAGAG
>NW_021862590.1:0-913 GCF_006229205.1 Suricata suricatta | reverse complement strand
TAAAAAAACACAAACATTCCAGATGGATTTAAAGGATCACAAAACAAAAATATGAAAATATGGGGGAAAATAAGTTGAGGTGAAACATCTAAAACAAAACACAAGCATAAAATCCACAAAAGAGAAGAAAGTTTATTGTTTCAAATTTTAAAATTGCATATAAAAATATAAATAAATTTAAAAGTAAAATGACAGATTGGGAGAAATTATTTACACATAAATGTCAAAGAATTCATATGCAAAATACTTTGCAAGCCCTGTAGATCTTTATGCAACAGCAATGAAGTAAAAGAAATAGGCAAAAGAATTGAATACTTGATTCACTAACACATGGCTAAGAAACCTAGAAAAAGATGCTCAATCTCAGTAATAATCAGTGAAATGCAAAGTATATAATGGGACCTAATTTTTCTCAGCTTCCAGATGGGAAACATTAGAGAAACTTAAAATCAAAATTTGTTGTGATGATGTGGCAAATGACTTTTTAAATGTTACATATCCTTTAGTGGGGAGTCTTTCCTAGCCTATTAATAGTTCCTCAAAACCAAACATCATTCACATACCATGCAAAGATCTGAAAATTACAACATTTTATATTCATTTAGGAAAAAAATACTTGCACAGATAAACAAAAGGTATTTACAATGATGTACACTGTATGATTGTGTGAGGCAGAAAAATGTGTGAATTACCTGAATCTCTATGGAGAGAGGAGGAGACATCTCTAAAATATATGAGAGTCTACACCTAGAAAAAGGAAAGATCTCTACAAACATTATTCATTAAGTGAAAATAAGCAAGAAAAATGCAATATCATTTTTATTTGAAAAAATAAAATATGACACATTATATAGGTAGGTAGATAGATGATTGATAGGTAGATACAGAAATATATGTCATTCTGTCTACATGT
>NW_021862589.1:0-913 GCF_006229205.1 Suricata suricatta | reverse complement strand
TAAAATCATGTCTGACTCTCCAAAATTTAAGTAATCGCTACACCAATCGTGGGGCTCAAACTCAGAACCCGGAGGTCAAGAATCACAGGTTCCACCAACCTAGCCAGCAGGTGACCTTGATTCTCCAAAATTTAAAACCGTTTAAGTCTTAATTTACTTTTCATGCAACATAGTTATTTGCATAGGTACAATAAAAATATGCTTATTGATTTAAATATAATTTAAATCAGAATAAAATGTTAAAAATTATTCAAGATAGACTTGACTTGGAATGTCATATTTGAGAATCATGCTTCTTTAATTATGTATGTATAATAAGTCACTGTTAAATTTGTTGGTTGGCTTTACTTACAGACTCTGGAATAAGTCTGGATAAGAGTAAAATGTGGCAGAGTCCATTTCTCAGGCTTATTTCCTAGATTTAGGATATCACATCATCGGGGCTTTAGATGTCCAATCTGGGATTCTTTATGAAAACTTTCAAATAGAGGTTAATTTTGTCCAATATGGCTCTAGACTTTACAAAGCAAACTTAAAGAGGCCTATATGCCAAATTAACACTCTTTCTATACCTATGCAATAAATCAGGCCAAATCTAATATGAAAAGATTTATTTTGTGATCAAGGGTTTTATTTCTTTAGAATTATTGTAATCACAAAATGGAGATGAGTATGTGTGTTAAAGACTATAAATATATAAAATAAGGCTAGTGGAGTACTAACCAGACCACCCTTTCATTATCTCTGCATTTCGTTATCTTAAGGTATTCTATAATCTTATAAAATGTAGCAAACATAATAATCACAGATTATTTTTTATTATAAAGCTTCAAATTGTTTCCTATGGAACACAACTGATTATTGCCTTGGAGATATCCATTTTGCATCTGTTGGTGAATTCATTTCAGAATTT
>NW_021862588.1:0-913 GCF_006229205.1 Suricata suricatta | reverse complement strand
TTTGATTTCTCCCATCAATGTTTTATAATTGTAGTTGATCCCGATTTGGGCTGAAATTGTCACATGTAACAGGTCACATTCTGGAACACATGACACTGGGTCTGTTAACGAGAACATATTAACCCGAATAATTAGGTGAAGCTTGGATTATTTAAAACTAATAATAATGGTTATTTAATACTAAAAACCAATAGTGATTTTTATGTATGCAGAGGTAAGAGGTCAGTGATGGTTACATTGTGAGCCATACCCACGTGAACATGGAAGTGTCCTTCCATTGGGTGGATCTACAGACAGGGTCAACTTATGTGTCATCAAGGTGTCCTTGAAAACATTTACCATTGCTTTATAACAGTGTGAGGAATTCTTGGGTTTTACCTCTTGCTATAAACCTAATTATTTGCTGGTTTTCAAGAGTTCAACTCTGGTAGGCTCAGAATGCCTCCCACCCCTGCCAGTGTCCATGTTTTAACTTATGGAACCTTTAGATATGTTATTTCCCATGACTGTCAAGGGCTCAAGGGCTCTCCCTCCATTCATATGTTGAAGTCCTAACTCCTAATATCTCAGAACAAAGCTATATTTGGAGAATAGGGTCTTTAAAGAAGGGGTTCAGGTAAACTGAGGTCACTAGGGTGGGCTCTGATCCCATAGGACTGATGTCCTTATAAGAAGAGGAGGTGAGGACAGACATGCACAGAGGGAGGGCACATAAAAACACAGAGACAGAGTCTATGCACCAAGGAGAGAGGACCCGGGAGGTACCAGCCCTGCCCACGCCTGTATCTCAGACTTCCAGCCTCCAGAACGGGGAGCAAATAAATGTCTGTTGTTTAAGCCCCCCAGTTTCTCACACTTTGTTATGCAGCTCCCTCTAAGACAATGGAAAAAGGGACTTCATAGATGAGATTAA
>NW_021862587.1:0-913 GCF_006229205.1 Suricata suricatta | reverse complement strand
AAAAACTTTTTAGGGGCACCTGGGTGGCTCAGTTGGTTAAGCATCCAACTTCGGCTCAGGTCATGATCTCACGGTTCATGAGCTCAAGCCCCAGTCAGGCTCTGTGCTGACTGCTCAGAGCCTGGAGTTTGCCTTGGATTCCATGTCTCCCCCACACTCTGCTCCTCCCCACAAGCTCGCTCGCTCTCTCTCTCTCTCTCTCTCTCTCTCCCCTTCCTCCCTCTCTCAAAAGTAAACCTTAAAAAAATTAAAAAAAAAATTTTTTTAATTTTTTTAAATTACTGGAAATGATACTTTTCTGTTTCACTGTGACTCACTGATGTTTCCTCCATAACAGTATCATTAAGAAATCCTAGATCTAATGGAAACTAACACAATCAACAAAACACACATTTCCTAGTAAAGGCCAATACAGTCAGCAAATAAGATTCTGGACAATTATTACAACTACATTTCCTATGGAAAAAAAAGGATAGCCTATTTTCTATTAATTTTTTTTTTACATTTATTTATTTTTGAGAAACAGCATGAACAGGGGAGGTGCAGAGAGAGAAAGAGACACAGAATCTGAAACAGGCTGCAGGCTCTGAGCTAGCTGTGAGCACGGAGCCCAACGCAGGGCTCGAACCCACAAACCATGAGATCATAACCTGAGCTGCAGTCAGACGCTCAACCAACTAAGCCACCCAGGTGCCCCTCTTAATTTTTTTCAAGAAGAATCTAGGGGCACTTGGGTAGCACAGTCAGTTGAGCGTCCAACTCTTGGTTTCAGCTTGGGTCCTAAGCTCATGGTTTTATGTGCTGGCAGTGCGCAGCCTGCTTGAGATTGTCTCCCTCTCCCTGCGACCCCCTGTCCCCGCCTTGCTCATACTGTCTCTCTCTCAAAATAAGCTTTAAAAAAAAAAAAAAAGAG
>NW_021862586.1:0-913 GCF_006229205.1 Suricata suricatta | reverse complement strand
AAGGACAGATACCATATGTTTGCACTCATAGGTCTAACAGGAGAACAGGAGAAACCTAATGGAGGACGAGGGGGAGGGGAAGAGGGAAAGAGTTGGGGAGAGAGAGGGACGCAAAATCTGAGAGACTATTGAATACTGAAAAGGAACCGAGGGTTGAAGGGGGAGCGGAAGTGGTGGTAGAAGAACACTGGATGTTATATGGAAACCAATTTGACAATAAACTATAAAAAATAAAAAAGGAAATAGCCTGGCTAAGCACTGAAGGAGGGCTCAGCACAATTCGCAAAAGCAATGAGAGGGTTTCTTTCTCTTCTTTTTCTTTTACTGCTACTATTACTGCTGCTGCTCCTCCTTCTTCCTTCTTTTCTTTTTCTTCCGCTTTCCTATCCTCGACCCTGACTCTCTCACTTGGTTCCTGGCATTCAAAGATATCTGTCAAAACACTTGTGGAACTTGAGCTAAATGGACAAATTCTTTGAGAGGCCACATGTGACAAAAATACAGACTTAGCAAACATAATTTAGAAAAGTCACTAAGCAAAGTACACATTCTCTAGCTACTGTCTATATCAAACTATATAAAAAGACGCAAAAGAGGGGAAGAGCCTGATTTCCAGAGTTATCACATAACCCCAAATGTCCAGTTTTCATTATGGGCATTATACTGACAGGAAAAAAAAATCTTTAAAAGTCACGTGATATTTGGTTCTATTTGTTTAACACTCTTGATATAACAAATTTACAGAAATGGAGAACAAGTTAATTATATCCAAGGGTTAGGTATGGTGAGGAGGAAGGCTAGGTATGATCTCTACCAACATCTCCTCAAGGTAGCATGATTCTGATTTCTGATTTTGGAGTGGTTCATCAACCTACTCATTTGGTAACATGGCTTAGAAGTCTATACACACAGT
>NW_021862585.1:0-913 GCF_006229205.1 Suricata suricatta | reverse complement strand
CATGGCGGAGACAGAGCACGTGGGAGGTGTCCGTGTCTGGCTGTGCAGACCCATGTCTCTCCACGGTGCGGTCCTTGTATTGCTCCATGTACACCTTTGATAAATGGCTCTACTTTTATATTCTAATTGGTAACAGAAACAACACCTCAGATGCCCGGAAGAACCCCCAAGTCCCAGCTCAAACGGGAGATGAAAGGGTTTCCAATGAGAGGGAGAGACTCTTAGAGGGAAAGAAAATATAGGATGCAGATAGGAGAATTCTCAGACCGGGGAAAGACTTGTTCTTGCAGGGGAGGGGGGCCGGGCTTCCCGGGCCTAGAGAGTGGGCAAGAACAGGGGCATCCGTGGGGGTCAGGTGAAGGGTTAGGGGTGGAAGGAGTTGGAAGCAGGGGCAATTTGCAGGTGGGAAGTCAGCGTGCTCGCATATCCGAGGAGAAGGCCGAGGTGTGGCCAGACTCCGTTTGGGCCAGCGCCGCGGGTCAGCCAGTAAAACTTCCCATAAGCTGGACCCAACTGGCCCAGGCGTGCTCCGCACCTGCCATCTCCTCTGGGTTCCTTAGCACCTCTGACACTTCTCATTCCTGATCCCTGGCCCCCACCCCGCCAGGAAATTAGAGCTCGAGCAGACAGAGCAGCGTCTATCATTACGGTTCTGTAGATGGGCACTAGGATGCGCCCCCATCCCCCCACCCCGACCCTGGGTCTTTATCCAAGTCAGCGCTAGGGCTGTCTGTCCAACAGGCTTCTAGGGAATGCGGTCTGCGGGTGTGAGGGTCACTTTGGGAGCAAACGGCCACAGGGAGCAGCAACAGGTAGACTTTGGGGTCAGCCCAGGCTTCAAGTCTCAAGTGTGCTTACTTACTGGCTCTGTGACCTTGAGCAAGTTACTTCACCTCTCTGAGACACAATTCCT
>NW_021862584.1:0-913 GCF_006229205.1 Suricata suricatta | reverse complement strand
GCAGTTAGTTCTATAATTCCATTGACATCTGGTTCATTTCCATTATTGTAACTTTTCATTTCTCAGCTGCACTTCCATTTCTGTGGAATAATTTCTTCTTTTCATTATCTGCTTTTTATAAAATAACATACACCAGCGAGACCCTAAGAGACAACACAATTAATTGCATGCTGTGCTGTGATCTGAAAACAGGTTACAGTGACCAATCACCAACAGATTTTGAAGAAATGAGATGATTCGCAACTTTTATGTACATTATGTACATAGTGTTATGTGAAATAAAAAGCAAGCAGTGACATCTGTACATCATGCAACTACTCAGAAGTAGTTTACCCAGGTAACTAAATTTTGCATTGTGTAATTGGAGGACTGGTGTTATTTAATTTACGTGTTCCCTGAAATTCATGCAGATTAGAACGATGCAAATCAGAACCAAAGACTTGCTTGTACTTCAAAGGCAAAGTAATAAAATGGCATGTTATTGTCACAATAACAGACTAACAGAGAAATGCAGAAAGAATAGAGCTCAAGGTAAGCCACAGGCAAAACAAATCAACAGGGCAGGAAGCATTTCTTTCGTAGATGAAGTTAGACAACTAGCTTTCTTTAGGGAGAAAAATACAACGATACATCCTAATACAGAAAAAGATGGAACCTAAAAAGATTAAAGGTTTAAGTACTGTTTTGAAACAAAACTCTAAAGTTAACATAGAAACATATAAAAATATCTTTTTTGAATGTGAAGTGAAATAATTATTTTTTCAAATACATTTTTTTGTTTCCCTCATCCTTTATGACCATGTGAAATACTAATATGATTTTAAATTAGATCTATACAAAAAACATTCTCAAGAATGTCCTTCTGTGCATCCCTGCCACTCCATTCCGGTCACTCGTACCCTATCCGATATTT
>NW_021862583.1:0-1818 GCF_006229205.1 Suricata suricatta | reverse complement strand
TCCAAGGAGAATTACTCTCCACTATGCATCCAGCAGCTAACTGCTCCTGCACTAGCTGACGCACTGCTTGCAGGTTTTCAACAGATAAAGGCCACTGATCAACCCACACAGGGTCATTAGATTTCCAAGTGATCTTATCAGCATGGGGTACAGGAATGTCAATGGCCCCTAGGGCAAATTTCCCAAGCCCTTTCTTTGATGTTTTTTTTGCACCGCAATAGGTTGGGTAATTCCTTTTTCATTCTTTCCTAAACCTTTTCCTGGTCTGAACCCTTGAGCTAGCATTTGTGCCGTCACTATCTCACTTGGGCTACACATAATAATACCCATCTGAGTTAAGAGGTCTCTCCCCCACAAATTGACAGGTAACCCTTGAATAACAAAAGGTTGAATGTTTCCCTGACTTCCCTCTGCATCCTGCCCGCGCAATAACTTTACACTCTTTTCAGGGTTTTTGCTTTGCCCTATACCTTTAAGGTTGGTTAAGGTAGGGGACAGGGGCCATTGTGAAGGCCAGGCCTCTTTTTTAATAATGGTGACGTCTGCTCCCGTGTCTAGTGAGCCTTGAAATTCTTTGCCATCAAGTCAGAGTGTAAGCATGGGCGTTTGGGCATTAACATGCTGTACCCAATAAGTATCAGAGGAGCCAAAACCTTGGGCTTCTCGGCTCGAGTTTTTAATTGGGTCGTCAGTAACAGGAAAGGGCAGCAAGAGTAGTTGCACTATGCGCTGCCCTGAGGGTACTGTAATAATCACCTGAGGAGAGGCGGCCATAATGTTTATTTCTCCTGTATAGTCGTTGTCTATCACTCCAGGATAGACATGTAACCCTCTAACTGTAGCACTACTGTGTCCCAAAAGCAAACCAAAAGTTTTAGGGAGTTTTAGGGACCATAAATTCCAGTGGGTAGGGTTTGGACCCCCACGTCAGGGGTTAATTCTGTGTGTGTGGTGGAACAGAGGCCCTGTCCTGAGCTTCCTGGGGTAGCTCTGCAGAGGTTTGAAACAGATTATTTGTGGGAACAAACTTGATTGCCCCAAAAGCTTATTTGGGTTTGGGGGCCTGAGGCTGGCCCCATTTCCCGTTTCCCTGCAGGGGTGGTAATGGGTTACCCTGGGAGTCCGTCTTTGATCTACAATCCTTAGCCCACTGTCGGCCTTTCTGACATCGAGGACACAATCTAGGAGCACCATTATAATCACTGGGCTGCATGTTGGATCGACAGTCTTTGGCAAAGTGGCCTTCTTTACCACAGTTGAAACATCTACTTTCTTTTGTTGATCTAATAGCTCTTTGACAGAAAATCCCTGCAGGGTTGCAGCCATTGCCAATCCCTGCTGGTAAGCAGAGCCGATATCAGATCACAATCTAATATAACCAGAGAGATCTGTCTGTTTTCGATAGGGCCTAATGGCCGCCTGACATGCGGAATTTGCATTCTCATCTGTAAGTTGTTTAACAAATTCAGTGCCAGCATCAGCATTACCAAGAATACGCCCCACTGCCGTAAGAAGTCGATGGACAAAGTCGGCGAAAGGCTCATCGGGACTTTGTTTAATGTTAGTTAAGGAGGGACTGAGGTCCCCTTTGGTAACTTTCTCCAGGCTCTAGTCCCAGCGGCTTGTACTTGAGCAAACAAGCCAGCATCATATTGCATCTGTATATCACTGCTGGCATAATTTCCTTCCCCTGTCAGCATATCCAAGTTCCAGCCATTATTCACCTATGCATTACGTCGAGCAGTCTCCTTACAGAATTCAATATATTCCGACTTCCACAACAAATAATCCCCCCCAGATAAGGAGGCTCGGGCAAGG
>NW_021862582.1:0-913 GCF_006229205.1 Suricata suricatta | reverse complement strand
TGAAGACCGTGATTTTCCTTTCTGGCCTTGTTCCTAAAAATATCGCTGCCTGTAAGCACAGGGCTCATTTCTCTCTTTTCTCCTTCAGGCCACTGTTCCCGAATTGGCGCCTGTAGGGTACTCGGTGCTGACTGTGGCAGCCACAGATGTAGAAAGCAATGAGAACATTTCTTACAGAATCCTTTCCTCGTCAAAGGAATTTTCAATTGATCCAATGAATGGTGAGTTATTCATCGTGGCTTTAGTGTTCGTAGGTTTGAGTTACAGGGTGAAAGCCTGACATAATCTTTTCCAAATGCTCCTAAAACGTTTCCACCTCACTCCCTGGCATCATAGATACCACCCTTCTTATTTCTCTGCACATCAAATACTGTGGTAGCAAACCCTGCTGTTATTTCTCTTTTCCAACATCTCAATGGCTGGAAAGCAAAAGGAATTGATTACATGCTGGCAAATGCGCAGGACTTCAGAGACCCCAATGTAGTAAACACCCAGTTGATCAGTCCAACTAAGGACAGTTTGGGTAATTATCCCAGGCCTCAACAAGCATCAGAATGGAGTCAAAGGGATTCATTTAGTACTGAGGATTCCGTGTTGTAAGAGTGTGGAAGCTTTTTTTCCAAGCCAAGTACAAAAAGTTCAATAATACCATAATACATTCAATAAGGACAAAAAATTGAAAAAGGAAAATTATTTGAGCATCTCTACTGAGAAAAATTATTGTGGTATTCCAGTTTACTTGATGCCTTCCAAAGCTTTTTTTTGGTCTTTTTATCAGAGAGCAAGTCACTTGTGGTCATGAAATGCATTCAGGCAAGTGATTTCAGATTAGAACAGTTAAGAATTGTATAGAGGAAGTATAACAATGAGTGGAAATTAAAAACTAAATTTGATATATTTTCATTAGCTAAAC
>NW_021862581.1:0-913 GCF_006229205.1 Suricata suricatta | reverse complement strand
GGAGCCGCCCGCCCCGGGCGCCCCGGGGCCCCGCGTCCACGAGCCCAGGGCGCCCGCTGAGTGTCCCTTCTCTTCCAGGGTGCCCTGCGGCGGCGGGAGCCGGGTCGCCATGGCCGTCCTGTGGCTGGCGCTGTGTGTCACCGCCGCGGTCTGTCTGCCGCCCACGCTCACGGAGGCCGGTAGGTCGGACCCACGGGTGGAATGTGCGTCGGCCAAGGGTCTTCCTGGCTCCGTCGGACCCGGAGTCTAGAGCATCACAGACACACCTGCAAGGTCACCTTCCAGGGGACCGTGCGGCGGGCACCCCTGGGTACTGCCACGGCTCGGTGCTGAGTGTGAGCTGTGATCTCCCATGCCTGCTGGGGGGTCGCTGCTTATGGGCGGGTTTGTGTCCCCAACGTGCGTGTCCCCAGAAGCCTCTGCACTTGACCCTGTTTGGGGAACTTTCCGGATGGCATTAGCTCTCGGTGAGGCCATGATGGGGAGGGGGTCCTGGGGCAAGGGGAGCACATGACCCAGACGTGCCCCAAGGAGAAGGCCTCGTGGGGCAAAGTGGGGTCTCCTTGCCATTTCCGAGGCCCCCACGGATTTCCATCATCCGGATGGTGAATCAGGAGAGGGTTCGCTAAGGAGACTGAGACCCAACAGCCAGCAAAGGGAACGCGGGCTCAGGGGGCACCGACCCACAGGGCTGTGTGCAAGCAGGTGGGGGCCGTCAGGAATGTTCCGGATGCACAGCAGCCCCAAGCAGGGGGAGTCACGTGTTCTCCGAGGGCTCACAGACGTGGCTGTGAGACCTGGTGCAGGAGCCCCGGGGCGTCACCATCGGTCACAGACAGGAGCTGTGGTCACAGCCGCAGGATTTCATAACTGTTACACGTTAATCTTTCATCAAATAGGAGTCAGAGTCACT
>NW_021862580.1:0-913 GCF_006229205.1 Suricata suricatta | reverse complement strand
AGTCTAATTTACCCAATAAAAATAATGTGGTTAAAACCTAATTATGCTTCTTAATAAAGCACAGAGGCATTAAGGATTTTTTCAACTAACTTTTTTTTTCATTTCTTAGATGGTTTGTTCCAGCAATTCTAGACCAGTAACTGCTGCCAGAGTACTGTTTCTAAAATATAAATAAGACAATGTCATTCTACTGTTTAAATATATAAGTCACCCATGTATCCCTTGAGGATATTTAGGATATCCCTTTATTTAATATAGCATACAAGGCCCTTTATTTAATGTCTCATCTTTTCAGCCTCATCGCTCGCTATACCTTCATAGGTATCCTTTAACATAGAATGTAGACCAGCAAGACTCCCTGAAAATTTCCCTTATTATGCCACACTCTGAATTTGCCATGCTCTCGAAAAAGTTATTTTCTACTTGTAATGTAGTATCACCTTCCTTCCACCTTCACCTACTCCTTTCTCAAGAAGCAGTTCATACGCCACCTTCTCTGGGATGCCTGTCTCACTGTGGTCTCTTCTACTTCTGTCCCTTTATTTATTTTTTATTTTTTTTCATAATATTTTATTGTCAAATTGTTTTCCATACAACACCCAGTGCTCTTCTCCTTAAGTGCCCTCCATCATCACCACCACCTCTTTTCCCCCCTCCCCCTTCCCCCTCAACCCTCAGTTCATTCTCAGCATTCAATAGTCTCTCAAGTTTTGCATCCCTCTCTCTCCCCAACTCTCTCTCCCTCCTCCGCTCCCCCTGGTTCTCCATTAGGTATCTCCTGTTTTCCTGCTAGACCTATGAGTGCAAACATATGGTTTCTGTCCTTCTCTGCCTGGCTTACTGCACTCAGCATGACACCCTCAAGGTCCATCCACTTTCCCACCAAGGGCCATATGTCATTCCCTCTCATTGC